>NC_092260.1:14401674-14701674 GCF_036320965.1 Panulirus ornatus | reverse complement strand
AGAAAAAGAAACTCATAGGACAACGTTTTACTATCAGAAAAAGAAACTTTTAGAACAACGTTTTAAAGTCAGTGGAATTCGTGGGTGTGATGAGTTCATTATGAATCATTTATTACTCAGGATGAGGCTGTACCACTATGGATGAGTTTGCATTAAGCTTATCATTATACAGTGGGGATAATAAGTCGGTTAAGGTTTACCTGCGTTATTACTATAGTATAGCAGGGAACTCTTAGATGACATGAGTGGGATAGAATGTGTGTATATCATTATGCAATCAGTAACATCTGGAAAGTATTCGTTTGAGCACCATAGAAAATATGTGATACTACATGTAACCTATTTACTTGCCTTCCCCCAGTAGATTTTTGATATTACAAATACTACTGGAAAGTCGTGGGCAGGTCACTCAACCTTTTAACTTAATTGGGTGATAATTAGCATGTACTATTTAACCTTTTCACTAGAGTAAGCATGTTTTCCTTGTTCAGAGTTAAATAACAGACAAGTAATGTATGATTTTGTTTTATTTTTCACAAGATACATAGCTTTAGGCAGTGCAGTGTGAGCAGGGCCGTGGGGGATGTGGTGTGGGCTGCCGATGTGGTGTTGGATGGGATGGCTGACTTCGGCGCCCACACCAGCGGCGTCATACAGCCCTACGCGGGGAGTGAAAACTCTTCACCATCTCGTATGTGGAAGTTACCCAGTATTACGTTGTTCTTAATAACGCTGGTGCAAGATGAGAGGATGGTATATGGATGTGAGGGATGTGGGTATAAATAGTCTTAGATAACTTCCCCATACGAAATGCACATGCGCGGAGGGCCTAAACTGGTGGTAACTTCGGACCTGCCAGCACTCAACATGCACAATAGAGGTTCAAACATTCCCTTGATACCCTAACTATATTTCCACACCTGACAACCTCACCCGAGAACAATGGTTCCAAAAATCTTCCTTTGCAAATTTATGTCTGTTTGACGTGTACAGTAGATAATTTTAAGACATGACCTGTTAGTAGCTTAATGGCCATGAATACACATTTACAGTGATGATAATTCATGATAAATCATAAATTCTAGCAAGGTTTCAGGGTGCAGTAATGTGGGTGGAGAGCCTAACCTCTCGTTGAGAATGGCTGACAAGGCGAAACCCTCCATTCCCTATCACTTTCCTCGAGTATCTACTCTTGAATCTGTTGTGAAGACAGATCCTAATCATCAGACCACAGGAAGACTTTGATCATATATACTTATGAGGACAATCGTTGATGATTTTTTAGAGCACAAAAAAATAATTATACAATAGCCAGAAGAGGACAATAGACATATCTGAGTGAGGTAAATTCAAAGGCTCTATTCCCTACTGGAGAACGATTCAGAATGCCTTTAAATCTAAACAGGATTATGATTGAATTATACAATGGAAAGAAAAAAAGAAACTCAACAGGTATGGGATAACTAACCCAAAAATAACAGTAAATTTTCATCTGAATTGAACCACTCTGTAGATAGATAAAAAAAAAATTCTATTGGATGGCGAATTAACAGCGGCTGAGGTGATCTGTTAGGCTCATAAACAAATGGAAAAGATCAAATCATTTACATGGGCTTAAAGCAAATAAATGATTTACTGTACAATAAATATTTCATGATAAAAGCAGCCCAACGGGACTGGCTGGCGTCATCTCGCCTGTGATAAACCCTAGACACTTGTAGACTGTCGAACACTCGCTGGCGCCTCGCTCAAGGCTCGACACTTCTACGTGGCGAAGGTTACTGGCGTGTAGAATTTGGAGTAGGTGCCCCATCCCTTGGCAGCGAGGTTGAAGCTGAGGGACCGACGTTTATCACTCTGGTCGCTGCTGAAATCCACCAGCGAATGCTGGGCAACTGCGGAGAGTAGGACACTGATTAGCAAACTGTCACGTAAAACCAAGTGCACGTTAGCATGCCCTTAATTCTGGTCACTCCGCATGCAAGTGGCAACAACTTAAGGGAGAGGTCATCTTCCACGAGACTGTGTGTAATCAATCGTCAGTGGCCTGAAAAGAGTACAACTTCGTTGTAAACCTTCCTGCTCCACAGGAGCCACACTTACCCAGCCCTCGCGGGGAGCACGAACTCGAAGTGGATCTTCCTGCCCCATATCTGTTACCATGTGGATTACAGCCTCGACGACGAAAGAGCCTCCTAAGTGGTTACACACACACACACACACACACACACACACACACATATATATATATATATATATATATATATATATATATATATATATATATATATATATATATATATATATATATATATAACCAATTACACAGTACTGTAACTTCATGCGTGTCTGTGGTAACAACAAGATGGCTAAAATTTATTCACCGTATATGCCTTGCCTTTAGCTTTTATTACCTGCTTTTATGTCATCTTATCAAATTATTTACCAGAAAATCTTGTAAAGTTGTTTTCGGACCTATTAACAAGGAGGGAATCAACATCATCTCTAATCATGAAACACACACCTTTCCTAGACTTTTTGTTTTTCATTTTTAGGCCATGTGCAAATGCGTATGCAGTCTGTCGGGAATGAGAGGGCTTGGGAAGTGAGTCAGTTGTTATTAGCTGATGATACAGCGCTGGTGGCTGATTCGGATAAGAAATTGCAGAAGTTGGTGACTGAGTTTGGATAGTATGTGAAAGAAGAAAGCTGAGAGTAAATGTGAATAAGATCAAGGTTATTCGGTTCAGTAGGGTTGAGGGACAAGTAAATTGGGAGGTAAGTTTGGACGGAGTAAAACTTGAGGAAGTGAATGTTTTAGATATCTGGGAGTGGATTTGGCAGCGGACGGAACCAGGAAGCGGAAGTGAGTCACAGGGTGGGGGAGGGGGCGAAGGTTCTGGGAGCGTTGAAGAATGTGCGGAAGGCGAAAACGTTATCTCGGAAAGCAAAAATGGGTAAGTTTGAAGGAATAGTGGTTCTAACAATGTTATATGGTTGTGAGGCATGGGCAATAGATAGGGTTTTGCGGAGGAGGGTGGATGTGTTGGAAATGAGATGTTTGAGGACAATATGTGGTGTAAGGTGGTTTAATCGAGTAAGTAATGAAAGGGTAAGAGAGATGTGTGGTAGTAAAAAGAGTGTGGTTGAGAGAGCAGAAGAGGGTGTACTGAAATGGTTTGGTCATACGGAGAGAATGAGTGAGGAAAGATTGACAAAGAGGATATATGTGTCAGAGGTGGAGGGAACGAGGAGTGGGAGACCAAATAGGAGGTGGAAAGATAGAGTGAAGAAGATTTTGAGCGATCGGGGCCTGAACATACAGGAGGGTGAAGGGCGTGCAAGGAATAGAGTGAATTGGAACGATGTGGTATACCAGGGTCGAACGTGCTGTCAGTGGATTGAACCAGGGCATGTGAAGCGTCTGGGGTAAACCTTGGAAAGTTTTGTGGGGCCTGGATGTTTAAAGGGAGCTGTGGTTTCGGTGCATTACACATGACAGCTAGAATCTGAGTGTAGACGAATGACATTTGTTGTCCTTTCCTAGCACTACCTGGCGTGCACGCGAGGGGGAGGGAGGGTGTCATTTCATGTGTGGCGGAAATGGATGAAGGCAGCATGTATAAATATGTGCATGTGTATCTATGTATATGTCTGTGCATGTATATGTATGTATACATTGAAATGTATAGGTATGTACATAGGCGTGTGTGGGCGTTTATGTATATACATGAGTATGTGGGTGGGTTTGAGCCATTCTTTCGTCTGTTTCCTTGCGCTACCTCGCTAACGCAGGAGACAGCGACAAAGTATAGAAAATAAAATAAAAACATTTTATTCTTTTTTTTTCAGTAACGTACATTCAGCTTGTGTGTGACGATTTCTGGCTCAGAGAGCAATCAGCAACCGACGGAGAATAAATTCAACTACTTGCGTTACTTACCCTCACAGATTTTTAACTTATATAAGCCATACAGCCAAGATACCTACATGAAAGTCATTTCACCAAAGACAAACGTGCGAGGCAGATACTCGTTAAAGCAATAACATCAAACGTAAACGACTATAGTAAATTTCATATTCAATTTATGCAAGAATTCTCGTTTAACATAGAGAACACGCACCACACACACAGTAGCAGTTCTACATAATACAACAGAAGTGTTATCATAAAACTACAGTACGTTGTATGTAATGTTTTGTAATGCATTAGCCCTCTTAGCTCTATCATTGACTGGTCTAGTTATTAAAAGTTAGGTCGCTGACAGTGAATTATATGCCAACAACATTTCGTGTTCATTAATGTCCATAAAACACCTCTTACGCACACCATTGATTAAGAGTGACATTGTGAGTGAAAGAAGGAACACGGTTATAGTGTAACACCAATAAAAATGGGAAAACTTTGGACTTACCGTCCACGACCGGTGTGGGCGGGAGGGAGGCGCGCTGCACGACCTTCACCTCGGCGGTATAGATGGCGCCGGTGCCTGCGGAGGGAGCGGCAGGGTTGGTGGCATGTGACGGCGGGGACAGTGGTGGAGGCAACGTGTTAGTACTGGGCATGGAACTCATCTCAGTGAACAACATGCTCTCCCGAAGTTTACCGAACGCCCCCTCCTCATCCACTACCTCCTCTCCCTCCTTGTACTCCTCCTCCACCGACTCTACTCCCCTCGACCCTTCCTCTAATTTACTCTTCACTAGCGCCATCTCTGAAGCGTTAACCGATTCCCCAGACTCCACCTCTTCATGATTTCCATCCACTTTTGACTTCGACACCGAAGTGCTATTGTTATCATTTCCTGCAGGACACACAGGGAGAGACGTCTGCGCTGGTTCCTTATTCTCTCGAGTCATATTTATGAAGTTCTGAGTCTCATCCTCGGACCGATTCAGCAGCCTCTCTCCAGCTGTAGTCTCATTCTCGAGTTCAGTAAGTGACGAGCGATGGTTCTCGATATCATTCGCTGGCACAAAATGAGGGTGATGGAGGGACACCTCCTCACTAGCACCCGGATGACGGTCCTGCGCTTCTGTGTTTACATCGATGCCGTCAAGGACGACCCCATTGATGACGAGAGGTTCGTTGTCCTCCAGCTCAAGATTAAGACTCGTGCGTGAGACACTACGGTAGAAGTCTGGTGGCTTGAGGTCCTCCACACTGATGGCGTCAATCCCTGAAGGCATGTTCTCAAAAGTATGTTCTATCTCACTTAAGAATTTTCTGAGCTCATCCTCGTCTAAGGATGGTTTTCTCTGCTCTTCACAGATTTGAATGTCTGGAACCTCCTGGAATATATTATCAGAAGTAATATTTTCCCGGGAGCTCGGTGACACTGAATTTATATTTTTCTCCTCTGAACAATTAACCTTTGAGAAAGTATCCACTTTCCGAGCTTGCTCCTCGGCACTACCTTCGTCAATAACTTCAAGTATGGAATTCTTTGAAGTGATCATTTCTGAAGCCGAATTCATGGATGAAAAAGAGGTTGCTAAGATGCTGTTTTGAGTATCACATTCTTTATCTTGCAGACTGGCAGTCATCTTGTTAGAGCTGTACACTCCAGACGTTGTCTGACTTACGCTTGGCAGTCCAGGATGAGCAGTCAAGGACGACTGGGTCATGTGTGTGATCTGCTGTGGGTTACTAACGTCCGACAGCTGTGGACTCACCTTGAATGGATGCGAATTAGAAGAGGCGAAGTCTAAGGTACCTTTTAGATTCTGTGAAGGGCATGTGGAAGAGTCAGGGAGCGGGGGTGTCGGAGACGTGGTTGTTGCCTCAGAGGAACCCGGCATATGGATTTTCAGAATCTCTTTCTTTGAACCAAAGTCTGCCGCGCAAACTAAAGGAAAGGCAGCACTAGTATGCTCAGGAATATGCACTACAGAACTGGACAAGCTACAAGCGTTAGAGGCTGCGGCACATGCTGGTGGGCTACGGGGAGGAGGAGCAGGAGGGACAGACACACAGGGCGAAGGTGGGGAACTAGAGGGAATAACGCTGTTTACAAGTGATGACAGTGGAATGAGCGGTAGAGAGGTGGGCCGTGCTGGTCTGCTGCTGTTGTAGTTGCTGCTGGTGCAGTTAATCTTGCTCGTGCTGTTGCTGGTGCTGATGTTAATCTTGCTCATACGGCTGTTGCTGCTGGTGTTGACAACGTTACTGTAACTAATATTACTACTACTGCTGCTGCAGGCAGTGACTATACGGGAGTTGCTGACCTCTGTGTTTACCGCCTGAAGATCCGAGGCTGCAGCTCCATCTGCTGTCAGGGGCTGACAGGCCATCGCACGGGAACTGTCATCGAGTCTGCCAGCACCAGCTTGCTGGATGGTTCCTTTGCCTGGGGCGTACTTCTGCACATACTGATTAGGGTTCGTCTCTTCAACCGACTTCGTCTCGTTGCTCAGATCGGTGGCTTCCGTGCCATCAGGGCAAATATACAAAGGGGGAGTTCCAGGTTTCACTTCCTCTGGACCAGCAACGAAAATGCTGGACGATGAAGTACCGTCGGTAGGGAAGGCAGAGGGACGAGGAACAGGGAAGGAAGTAGGGTGCACGAGTATGGCAGTTGCAGTGGCAGTAACAGGGTTAGGTCCCGGCACAGCAGACGGGACACCCACTGGGCAAGTTTCGACATCAAGGGCAGAGGGAAGTGAAGCAGTAACGTCGCAAACTGGAGCAGTGACATCAGCGGGAACTAAAGAAGAAGCGCCAGCAGAAACAGAAGGGGCATCAGCCTCGGCAGTAGCAGGAGCAGAATGTGAAAGGTAACTGACAGGTTTTGGAGAGACTCTAGCAACTTCAAATGACCCAAGATCTAACTTTACTGGTTTACATTTGGAGACAACTGGAGGAAAGGCTTTTAAAGGCTTTGAGTCAGCAAATTCTTGTAGATTAGGTGAGGCTTTAATTGGTTTTGGAAAGACTACAGAAGAGTACATTCCAGGTGAAGGTACCGATTTAGTAGCGGCAACAGCAGAAGAATGGGGAAAGGCAAAGGATTTGGCATTCTCAGCAGGTTTAGCAGAGCAAGAACCTCCTTTTGCAAAGCACTGCGAGCCTGTCTGATCTCTAACAGAATTGGTAGCAGTTTTGGAGACGCGAGACAAGTTAGCAGGAGAACATGGTGGCGAAAAAGTCTTTGCAAGAGGCTTTGCGAAGCTAGCGAAGGCGGGCGGCGTCAGGACAGAGGAGCGGACTGGAGGAATGGCCAGAATCCTGGCTCCGCCGGTGGTTGAGGGTTGGGTTAGACCACCACCACCTCCCTTAGGAGTGGTTGGTGGCCAAGGTTTAGACTTTGAAGGCACTGGTTTAGACTTGAGAGGTTCTACTTTAGACTTGGAGGGTTCTGACTTAGTAGGCTGGGTCAAGATCTTTGTCAGGTCTGGGAGATTGAAGGGGCCTGTAGACAGACAGTGGAAGGCTAAGGTAAGAAAGAAAAAAACAAAACAAAAGTATAATGCTAAAATTAAGCATTATTTTTTTTTCATTTAGCATGCAAAACGTCATGGTAATGAGACTTTAGGGAAGAAACTGAACTTCAAATTAAAAGAAATCATATTACCAAAGCGTGCAAACACAAACATAGTGTGGCGGGTTTTGGAGAGCAGAGGACGAGGGGCCGGGCTGTCAGACAAGAGGGGGGGAAAAACGCGCACAACAAACTCGGAAAAAAAACCCCGTTTTCGCCTAATTGCAATCTATATCAAACTTCGGGAACACTAATGTATTTTCTTCTACGAAGACAAAAAAATGGGCCACAAAATGACTAAAATTCTATGATGCTGTGGTATAAAAGGTTAAACATCAAAATACTACAGTCTGGCCTGATGTACCAAAAGATATTTTCTCCAGCAAAATGAAAAAAAAAAAATTCACTGGAGCTAAGTGCTCTGGTAACTCTCTGATTTAAGTCCTTACATGAACTTCGAATCAAACGTTAAAGTACTTTTTCTTTTTATAATGGTTCTGCAAGTTTCTTGGAAACAAGTGGCTGGTCTTCGAAGATAACCTAAATACTTTCAAAAACCTACAAGAAAAATTGCTGTCAAAATTTACAAATTCTCTAAGTTTCCACTGCTCAAAATCCGATGTCATTTCGCGTAAACCATGACTTGGGAGGCATAGGAGGCAATTTCGAAGTTCATGTGAATCACATACAGCCGATGAATGTCATCTACAATGCGTCTACAGTCGTGCAACAGACAGAGAAACTGCGTCGTCTTACCTTGCGCCAGGGGCGCTGCTGGCGTCGGTGCTAACCCTGCTACTGTGGGTTCGGTGAGCTGAAGTGAGAAAAATACAGATTATCCCCTGAGCTCTTCTGGCAATCCCTCCCTCACTCTTATACTTAAGTTCCTCATGTTACACAGGATATCATCTTAATGGCAAGAATCTAGCGAGAATTAAGGTAATAATCCTTATCCTATCATGAAATTGCCATATATGTACAAGCCAATGCATTCCAACATTTTTGTATGTAGTTCTAAAGGACTATAACAATTCAACTTGTTTCTCTTCGTTTGGAAATCAATGTGGTCTTCATGTAAGACGTCTAATTTTTGGTTATTACTTACCTGAAGTTCTTGATATGGTACTGTATTTGGTTTCCAATGTTCTTAAGTAAGAAATGCATTACACTATCAACTAGATCTTTGGTGTACAACAATATCTACATATACGAAACTTACACTCTGCTAAAGCTTCTGAAACCTCGAAAAAATTGGAACAATCCAGAGCAGGAAGTGGGGCACCGCCTGCCTGCCAGTCACGCCACATCCGCCGTGGATAAAAACAAAAGCTATCCCCTGTACCCTTCCGTGGGAAGGCAACACTGCTCACATTACTGGAATTCCTATATCTGGTATTTCTTTTATTCTCTGATACTAAACCACATTACTAATCCTGACACAAAAACGAGATACAATTACATTGAAGAAAGTGAAAGAAAAGTGGGTGTAAAGAACTCAGGGAAGTGCGTACGTGTCTCGCAACCAAAAAATTCTGAAAACCAACGGTATAAATAAGGCAGAATAAAAAAAGAAAAAAGATAAACACTTACCGGTACGGGTTTAGGCATTTCCAACCAAGGCGCCGCTGCCATTTTGTTGTCAGCTCTCTCACACACCGTGTTAGCCAGCTGCAGTGAGGGAAATTTCAAGTAAGTGGTAACTTTCTACCTTGACGAAAATAGAATGCTTCATACTACTTGCAAAATGTCTGTTATGTATATAATGAAGACGTGCATTATGTATTATGTTCAGCTCTATTATTCTTACTACAAATACTCATAACACAGTTGTCATATATAACAGGTGTTAAGCTTTTTATATGAAGTAGGCTACGTTTCTGAGATGAGGGGAAACGTATACAAAATACACAAATTCATTTCTCATGCAGTCTACACGTTTACATTTGAGGGCCAGTTGGTGATATTCAGTGTTACTTGGGCTAGTAAGGTTCATGGGTTGGGACAATCAAATTCTTACAACAAACTTTTGAGAAATGACGACGTTTACCGAGACCCACTAACAAATTTCGCGAGTTTCTCTTTGATGCAATTCTGACCAGAGTAAACTTTGAAGTACCAGTGACATTACGTTGAACATTGACATATAAAGAAACTTTGAAGGAAAAAAAAAATTATATTTGTAGTACTTCTACTAAGCCCATATGACTAGAACGCTTATATAAAGACGGTCATTATATCAAGTATTTAAGTACACTTTATACATCATTTATCTGTCTCCCAATCGAGATTCGGGGTGGAGAGGTGGATGGTTAGAATTAAGTGCTTCCCTTTTCGGAATCGATGTAGGGATCCTAGCCACTACGTGAACCGTAGACGTAACCTTGATGTCTGGGAGCTTTGGTCCGAGTATGTTTAGACATTGTAATTGAAGGGAGCGGTTTACCCGGATCTCAATCTCAACTGAATTACATAGGAATTTGGTGTGTAATAATACTTTCGATATATTACAATCATGAATATAATCGTGAATGAAAGATAATTTTCACGTTCTCAGAAAGAGAAGAAAATAAAGTATTTAAGTTAACGCCATTACAGGGGTTCTATGATAACAGCGTAACGAAAAAAAAAGGCCTGAAAACAACAATTTATGAGTTATCATCATCCGGGCTAGGGGGAAAACCTAATTGTACTTTCCCTGTATTCACTTTTGTTTCTTTTTTCAATTCTTCCGTTCATTTCTTTCCCCTTACCCTCCAATACGTCCCGTTCATTTCTTTTCCCTTACCCTCCAATACGTCCCAAACGACCATTGATCTCACCGATGACAACGGCGAAATCAACCATCTCTTCCTTGAATTCTTTTCTTAATGCGTTCCCCAATCTCTCTCCATCAGCTTAACGTGGTTCGGCTTAATTTCAAGAACTACACATGCCATTTAAATACGTGTCCCAAACCAACATTTATTCTCATATCACTAGACTTTTCTCATCAAGATGTAAATCGTAGGTATTTTTCAGCCAATTAAATCCGTCACTAAAATTTTCTACAAATTTTTTTTTTTTCCTATACTCCTACGCTACTCACTACAGCTTTTCTATCGACAGCTTACACACAGTCACAAATCAAACGCTGTCATCTACAAAAGATAAACTGTTCAAGCTATGACATTATTATACCCAGGATATTTCATCATTCTAAGAAAGCTCATCATTTCGTGCCAAATAAACAAATCAAATGATGATTACTATAAAAAAATATCACTCATTCTAATGCTACAAGTACTCATTCAACATTGTTATTCAATGTTTGCTGTAAAATCAATGCACATATTAAAATTATACTACACTAATAAATAAATATATATATATATATATATATATATATATATATATATATATATATATATATATATATATATATATGGTAGCTATAACTATTTGCTATTCATACAATGGCATGTCTACTGGCACTAGCAAGCGCAACTCGGATTTGCACTGGAATCTACAGGCCACAATACTGTACTGTATTACCTCCGGTTTACCATTTGCCACAGGCTTGCCTATTTTGGCCTGAAATATGGAATGTGTTGCGTTATCATGATAATGAAAACATAAGTAGCAAAAATAATCATAATTACAATATGAAATCTTAATAACCACAAAATAATTAACAATTTGAATGTAAAATGCAGACAATTTAGAGTCCATTTACGTCAAAATATTATGAATATATCCATAAGTGCATGTGGCAGCGAGATCTTGCATCATGATGTTTTGAAAAAGAGAATACGGTCATCAGTATATACAAATATAGCTGAATATCATACATGAAATCACTGTACAGTATGTCTGATGTCTACATCTTAAGCTCGGAGATGAAAATTGTAATGATTGTTAGATAATCGCTACGCCAGAGTGGTTAACGCACGAGTCAAACCTCCGCTGCCAGACCCTGTTGAAATGGGTGACCATCCATGCGAGAGTTATCAAGTGGCTCATATGTTTGTTAAAGGTCTGAGCCAGACGACCAAGTGGAGGAAGTCCATCCCTTGACATGAAGCATCAAGCATTAGAACAAGGTCGAGCAATGGAGGTCTTATTAATCATTCTGTGCTTAACCATCTAGTAATCAATAACCGATAGAGAAAAAGAGATAAATCTAACAATACACACGTGACTGATAGATTTTCTTATGGCCTCTTTTTCTCCTCTTTTTAAAATGACACTTCAGTCAAGGCTGTCTCGAGTTTACGAAGAAAAAGAATTATGATATTAATCAGGGCTCTGTAGATGCTTGTAGACCCGACTCTTAAAAGCCCGAAAGGTTACAGGAAAAGCCAAAGGGAGAAGAGACTTCAGAAGTATAATCGTTTGAAGAAAACGAAGTATCATAACGGTCAATCCTCGAGCGGTCCGCCTTCAGACAGGAACTTAAGGAAGCAGCAGCCAAACGCGTGCTTTGGGTCTCACTCAGCCTTGGTGATAGGGAAACATGCAGACAGTTCACGAGACATCAAATCTTTATGCATAGAACAGAAGGACGGCAGCAACAAAGAGAGGGATGGATGAAGAGAGGTGAGGCATAGATGACAATGAGACGGAAAGTCTTTGATTCCACTCTGGGTAACAGAGAGCCAGACGAGGAACAACTCCAGATATGTGTGCAATACTCAAAATTAAAACGAATAAAGACCATGTGGATAAGGAATGGTTGCTCACAAGAGAAGCTTTGAGTGGAATCCTCAGCATGAATATGGACAGAGGGAAGACGATCAATTACGAAGAAATGAAAGTGGGCGACAAGACAGAACCCTGAGGGATACCACTTTTGATAAGATAAAAAAAAAAAGTCACTCAATCAAAGACTGTTGCAATGGAATGGCCGGAGATGAAGCTATGCATCCGGGAACTGAAAGAACCAAAAAAGGCCTTGTGAGGGAAGTCTAGAAAGCAAGTAATTATGCCACACCGTTAAATGTCTGGAAATATCAAAGGTAACGACAAAAGTTTTACCAAAATCCTTAAGAAATGAGGACCAGAGACGGGCTACATAGGAAGACACACCAGTACACCCACTGCTACGCAACCCGTGCTAAGTTCAAACTCAACAAACGAAAGATAATATTGGAGCGGAGCAGATATCAAGAGCATGGTTTATGATTTTACACATATCAACGGACGCCTGACTTTGTATGCTGGTCAATGCAAACAATAACACAGCTGCTAAAGAGTTTAGGAATATCTAAATCTTTATGAATCATAATATAATCGTAATCGGCTGGCTGATGGAATGTCTCGTTATCTGTCTAGAACATAAAGACTAGTCGGACAGGCCTATTGATTGCCGGGGTCATTAAGGTCGATAATGCCTTCTTGAAACCACCAATCGGAAAAACTTGTCGACTGTCAGGGTCATTAAGGTTCGACCTATGTCCTTTTGGAACCACCGATCAGAGAGAAAAAAAAAAAACTTGGACACCTGTTTTGAGTGTTCATGATATTCTTAAGACCACACACCCCTCCCTCACCGCATGTATGGTCCTCGACCATAAAGGTCTTGCAAGCCCGTGCAGCGCTGGCTGAGACTCTTCTGCTACACGAAAATCCTGTAACAGTAGTGTAGAACAGGTGCACATTCCATGTACTTCTCTAAAGCAGCCAACATGGCGGCGGCCGAAGTATGTCCCAAGTATGTACGTTGAAACGGTTAGATGATGTTTACGTTAGTGTTAAAGCAGGTTGAGGAGTTGTAGGTATTAAGAGCAAAGGATTAGTTGAGGGTTAACAGAAATAACAGCAGTAGTACTGCTGTGTTGTACTTATAATCTTGTGGCAGTCATAGTAGTCACTTGTTTATCATTAAGGATTCTGTGCCAACACACGGATGATCCTGGTTGCAGTAGAAAAAAAAATCACTGCTGTTCCATTATGAAATCGAATATGTAATATAATGCCAGTGAAGTTATAAATAAGATCATGAAATACATAATCAGGATTACAATTAGTACTTGAAATATGTACGAGTTTTACCTCTCATTTTGAATTTGCCTTTGGTTTCGTTATTTGAAATCGTGAAGCCAGTCTCTTTTTCATGAGAAAAATTCCCAATATAAATAAGATCCCAGTTTGATATGATATTACGCATCTAAAACTTTTCTTTTTACCTAAACTCTTCACCATATCACCTTGACCGTATTTTACTATATCACAAATTAAAAATAATCTATACCTTACAAGAAAAAATAAGGAGGGTGATCAAAAAACATACGGATGGTGAAAGATTAAGTAAAACCTTCCTTGTTGGTCCCAAAACTCAATATGATAGAACAAGTGACAACTACTATTATTACGTTCGAACCTGCACTGTAATCTAACCTAGTCTAGTGCGTGACATTTCGCTCACATATACCTTTCTTCCACTCCTTACACTTCAAAAATAATATCTAGGTCCTGCTCTGATATGTTTCCCCTCTAAATCACCACATTAATTTTTGATTCCCTTATCTAAACAGACTAATTTTCGGATAAAATCAATTAACAGCAGGGTTCAAAGTTTGTCATCAAAAGTTAACAAAAGGGCTCAAAGTGTGTTATCAAAAGTTAACAGGGTTCAATTGTCATCAAAAGTTAACAAAGTTCAAAGTGTCATCAAAAAGTTTACAACAGGGTTCAAAGTGTCATGAAAAAATTAACTACAGGGTTCAAAGTGTCAATAATATCAACTACAGGGTTCAAAACCATAAAAAGTTATCTACAAGGTTCAAAGTGTGCCATCAAAGTTAACAGCTGGGTTCAAAGTGAGTTGGAAACACATGTAAAGTTTTTATGTTTTCTTTTAAAGACAGTGACTATATACTACCAATGAGCATGACTCATCCTATACTTCAGTTTACATAGTCACAGAGCTTTAAATGGCGCAGCACTTAAAATGGGTACTGCTCGGTCGACACCATTATAAAAATATATACACATGTTTATTCATTTAGTTAATCTCATCCGCGGCAGGTGAAAAGACTTTTCTAAACACTTCAGGATTATAAGAATACATTTTTCTTTTCGCAAAAAAATCCTCTACAGACCAGAAAAATAGAGATAAGCTAAAACAAACACCAAGACATGTTTTGATTACCAAAATGATGTTACAAGTTATCAAAATTCCTCTATCAATTAGTGTATGTTAGAAATAATAATTATAATCTTAAAAACAACCTGGAAAGAAAAGAGATTAATACAAAGCCTTTTCTTTTCTTAATATTCACAATAATACCATGGATCAAGAAAATGATTAATTGTTTAATTTTGCTTCCTACTACCAAGAACCGTACATACAGGATGTGGCAAGTGGCGCAGGCGAGACGTAGACAGCATCACAGCAGGTCTGAAGCGGTGATGAGCGCTACAGGTACTGTATGTGTTATATATATATATATATATATATATATATATATATATATATATATATATATATATATATATATATGTGTGTGTGTGTGTGTGTGTGTGTGTGTGTGTGTGTGTGTGGATAAATCACAAAAGAACACATGATTCACAGATATGTTGGTAGCCATAAGTAAAATGAAACACCATGACTCGAGCTCTTTCGCGATAATCTAAATCCTTCAGGAACTACCACGAAAGCTCTTGAATCTTCGGGTTTGATTTCCCTTTTGGTTACTAGCATATATATATATATATATATATATATATATATATATATATATATATATATATATATATATATATATATATATATATATATATATATATATATATATATATATATATGCAGTAGGTCACAATAATGCCCGTGATCGAGTATTTACTGATAAAGACGAGAAAAAATGAAACATCCGGACTTATCGTGTTTCATTTTTACTCGTGGTTATCAGCTATATATATATATATATATATATATATATATATATATATATATATATATATATATATATATATATATATATATATATCCAGCTTGCACGAAGTACCCATGTAATGACAAACTCCACAGGAGTTGGTCAGTAAAGGTAAGCAGAACAGCTGCGTTGGCTGTAAGCCAGCTACTCTCTGTCCAGGACTCGGGCCCAAACCAGTGAGACAGGTGGGTTGCGACGCTAACCACTGCAATATAGAGTGTGTTTATGTGAGTAGGTTAAAGAGTAAGTGACTGAACGCGTATGTTTGCCTGTGTTGTGTGTGTGTGTGTGTGTGTGTGCGCGCGTTTGCATGCATGCGGGTGGACAGGCGTGCACATGCTTGCAATTGTTAAGATGTTTGCCTCTGTGCTTGCAGTACCTGTATCCTCTGTCTCTTATCTTCGAAGGCGTCGGCGGCACATCCCGTCTCCAAGGCGGCCTCCCACGGCGACTTGATCATGGTGACGCTGGTCTCACGGTTCCTCAGGAACTGTTCCTGTAGAGCCACGGCACCGGTTCCAGTCTCACTGATCATCCACCACAGACCACCACCACCACCACCACGACAGACGTCCTCCTCACCACATAAGGTCCACCCTCACCCCTCCATCAGGTGTTCTTTCCCACACAGTTTCTGTCCACGCCACCCACGTCCATCACATGTTCACATACAATCATACCTCCGTCCAGACCATCTCCATCACATGGCCACATCTTGCACACCATCTCTATCACATGAGCGTAGCACCTGACCATCTCCATCGCATGGTTACATCACATTACCACATCACCCAGACCATCTCCATCACATGGCCACGTCACACACACCATATCCATTACATGGCCTCATTACCCAGACCATTCAGTCCAGAATTCACTCAGACCATCTCCATCACATTACTACATCACCCAGAACCATTCCTATCCCATAAGCACTTCCCCTTGATCCTCTCTATCACATGACGACATCAACCAGAACCCTCTTAAATCATATGGCCACATCAATCAGGCCATCTACATCACACGGCCACACAACCCATACCAAATTCATCACACAGTCAACTCCACGCTGCATTCCATACACTTCGCAAATACTTCCTGGTACATAATTACAGACATAAAGTTCCATCCCGAGTGTCCATGCAGACGACGTAGCGCGCGCACACAGACATATAAACACACACACACGTCAACAGCAGCATACAAACTACCTTAACCTCTACGTAAGTTCCCACCTGACTTCTCTACTCCCAAGCGTCCTGCCGTCAGCAAGATACATCAGAACACCATGCAAGGTTGTCTAGTGAACCTGTGTGTTCTTATAGCTGCTACTGAGTCGTGGAGAGCAAGGGAGCGAACACCAGCGAGCGAGTTGACCTAAACTGGTACACGGGGTATGATTAAAAATGCGAGGTAGCGCTAGTCTGTAAAACACAGCAACTTGCATCTGACTAAGAGTTTACTGTGTGTGTGTGTGTGAGAGTTACGTCACTCCTGCCTTAACTCTCTGATGTTGGCTCCAGTACTTCCAGAGTGCAAAAAAAAGGACATTAATATGCCAAAGTGTTACTAAATACTTTGATTCCTCCTCGCTATTCCACTGAGCTATCAGCAGTCCCGACTACCATCCACTTCCCGTTTTCTATCCTACCATAACACTTTTCCATGGGCAATGTGCAATAGCCTCGTCCCTATCCACTGGTCCCACAGCTTACCATGATCTGCTCCTGCTGCTTATTCCGCTCAAGCTCCGCCTGCTTCTTGGTGCTGAAACTGCTGGTGCTGCTGCTGCTGAAGCTGGAGGTGCTGCTGACTGACTGCTGGGTCACTGTGCTGGTCTGCTGCTGCGCCTTCTGCACCGTCGTCTCGTCCACAATGAATTTGTCCATCCGCTTCTTCCGCTTGGCGAAAAGTTCCGCCCCTGTGTGGAACCAAAGTTGTCCTGAACACGGCATTACTGGTTAACAACGCCTACAAAAATATAAAAGAAAATTGAAAACAAAAATCCCATCTTTTCTATACTCATCGTTCACCATGTAAAAAGCTAAAGACAGCGACAAACACACACACACACCCATAGGAATATATATATATATATATATATATATATATATATATATATATATATATATATATATATCTTTTTTCTTTCTTTCATACTATTCGCCATTTGCCGCATTAGCGAGGTAGCGTTAAGAACAGAGGACTGGGCCTTTGAGGGAATATCCTCACCTGGCCCCCTTCTCTGTTCCTTCTTTTGGAAAAAAAAAAAAAAAGAGGGGAGGATTTCCAGCCCCCCCGCTCCCTTCCCTTTTAGTCGCCTTCTACGACACGCAGGGAATACGTGGGAAGTATTCTTTCTCCCCTATCCCCAGGGAGGATATATATATATATATATATATATATATATATATATATATATATATATATATATATATATATATATACATATACTGACCTTTGCCTGTAGGACTCTCAATGGCTTCTGAGACGATCTTTCCGACCTCTGGGCTGGGAGGCGCGGCGTTCAGGAGGGCCTGGTAGTGTTCTTGTACGGCGTGGAAGTCCTGCACGCCCTTGGGGTTCATCAGCAGCTTCATGGCAGGTTTCTGTGGGAAGGGAATGGACGTGATGAAGGTGTTCGGCAGGAGAGGGTATGGGGAACTAGTCCAAATCTCTTCTACTGCCTTGAAGTATCAAATCACGAGCGTGCTGGTCAAATTGGCAGTAACTGTACTGCCAAACGTACAATGATTTACGTTGACTGACCTTCATTTACTCGACCCATCTTTTCCCCCTTCGTTAATTTAGTATCTATATAAAAATTCATCTACCAAGCATTTTAGATACTTCCTTTGTGTGTGTGTGTGTGTGTGTGTGTGTGTGTGTATATATATATATATATATATATATATATATATATATATATATATATATATATATATATATATATATATAGATAGATAGATAGATAGATAAGAGAGAGAGAGAGAGAGAGAGAGAGAGAGAGAGAGAGAGAGAGAGAGAGAGAGAGAGAGAGAGAGAGCCACGGCTGCGCCACTTTCAGCTGCAGGGAAATGTAGCCTCCTTTAGAGCGAGAAGTTATTTGACCAGACCGTACTCCTAGCGATATAGCCTTGCCAGATGTAACCTCGGTAAGGCAGGATCTGGTAAAACCTTTCTCTCTCCCCCTCTGTGTATATATATATATATATATATATATATATATATATATATATATATATATATATATATATATATATATATTTCATTTGGGCAGGGGATTAATTCTGTACCAAAACATGAGACAAAAATTAAACAATACTAATCAAAAAAATACTTCATATGAAATACTCTACGTCTGTTCTGTTCATACCGGCATTCTGAACTACTTCTACAACACCGTTACTGGTGCTTCTTCTCTACATTCTGAGAGGCTGAGGCACAATTCTTAAAACACCACTTGGGGCAAAGGTAAAACAATACTTCGACTTGACACAATGGAAAAAAAGTGAAAATACTGATCTGGGGATTCCGCCCTCACCCCAAGAGGCATGGTAGAACTGCCTCCAGATGGTTACTTACTTTGACATCAGCTTCGTTGAGCGGAGGCATGGAGGCCGGACGGCGCGCCTAGAGGAAGACACATGAACCACACATGAAGAGAAGAGAGACAGGGCGGACAATACTGGTCAGGCAGGCAGTACACCCGGGAGGCCAAGACACACCAGGGTGACGCTACACTTGGAGGGCAACACACCCATGATATATCTAAACCGCCGCCCCACCCAAATAATTATAAATAAATCAAATAAATAAATAAACAAAAGGACACCCAGTGGTAGTACACCAGGGAGGTAGTACACTCAAGGGGAATAACTACACTTCAATACACTAAGTACAAGGTGACGCCAAGTCATGTCCTGGATGAGACTCCCCTTACGGGGTCTTTAAGGTAGGAGGAATATTTGAGGGAGTAACTGCAACACGGAGAAGTGGTGGTGGAAATATTAAGAGGTGAACGTAAAACTTCTGAGGGTCAAAATAAGCTCTAATGGTAAAGCCTTATATATGTTATGAAAATGAATGTGTTGGTAATAAGTATGGTGTTTATGCCAATGAACTCGTTTGGGGGCAAGTCTTTAGGCTTTTCTAATGTAAGTACATCACTGTATCTTCCTTCGTAAAACGTAACCTTAGCTGGATGATTGACCCTGTGCAAAGTCTCTCCTACAGCCTAACAGAGAATCAGTAGCTTTATATTATCGAACGTTCGACATAAAATGCAGCAGATATACAGTCGCAGGGGACACCAATTTATTTCGTTCACATTGTGGAAAAAAAACTTTCACAGATAAAAGTACCCATGATTTGTGCATCATTGTGGCGACGTAAAAATCCTTTACATTTTTTTATATCTTTTTTCGCCATTTCTTTTTCTGTAATATCATTAAGTAGCGCTTAACGTACGGGTAATATTACTAATATCAGCAGCGATCATGAAGTTTTTTTTTTCTATATATCAATTATATCTATTTCAAATACAAACATATAATAGACAAGTCATGATCAACACATTATATGGCCGTGCATACCGTAACTCCACTGGTTTCATTTGCCGTGTGAGAAAGACTCTGTTCCCCGAAGTTTCAGGAATCTATCGGTAGCTGCTTGGCATCCTTGACATAAACTTTTGACCTACATCGTTAAATTGTAGAAACATCGAAAAAAGGCCATCAATACAAGACAACTATAAAACGAATACTGCTCAACAATCAAGGGCCTTTTTATTCATGAAATTGTGCATGGTCTTAAAGTTATCTTGAACAACATCTTAAGGTGTTCAAAATTATTCGATTGGCGATTATACCTTAACGATGACGGCCTTAATGACCCTGACTTTAAAAGGCCTTAAGGCTAAGTAACCCACCAATAAACAAAACTGTCAAGGGATCTCGGTTTCAGAATCATCAAGTTATAACTTGATGATGGCCTTAATTACCCTGAGAGTTTATAGGCCCCAAAGCAAAAATGACTATAACTAAAAAAAAAAAAAAAGGAAAAAAAATATATATACAAAAAAAGCCCATATATCTAAGAACAGACCGTCTTATGTCGCAAAAAGAAAAAAAAAAAAAGTTCGCGCTAGGCTTAGACCCGGCGACCCTTCCAACCCACACAGCAACCCAAGGCGAACGAGTGCAGCGCGCAGATATACATACACGATGTATCTCCCTGCTCCCAGCTGCCCCATCCTAACTAACTCAACAAGATGCTGGTCCTGGCGATTCTGTAACCAAATTTCAATAGTTTAAATGGTAAATCATAATCTCTCTCTCTCTCTCTCTCTCTCTCTCTCTCTCTCTCTCTCTCTCTATATATATATATATATATATATATATATATACACCGTGTACATCATCTTTTCATTTGTATACTTGCATACAATAAATACGAGAAAAATGGATTAGATGGATACAAACTTTAATGATGAGAGACTGTATATATCGCTGGTGTGACGTGAGGATAGTACTGGAAGACGATATGGTATCTCGTGCCTCACGTATGTACGTGTGATCAATAATCCCACCACGTCTGTGAGCAAGTTATGCAATCACTTGGGTGAAATCCACGTTGATTCATAGCTTGTTCTAGATCAGAGTGATTCCATGTTTGATGATGACATTTAGTTCTGGCACGTCAACACAAGGAAGTTTATTGTCTTTTATATATTCAATGAAGTATTAAATTCTAATGTTTTGGAGGACAGTAAATGACCGACATTATCTTCCCCGGCAACTGAAGTGCTAAATATTCTATTGCCATGGCAGGCATTGCGAAATCAGATAACGTATAAAACGAATCATCGCATAAACAAAGAGAACATATTAAAACCACAATGCATTATGTGTTCAAACTTTCATCAAGTTATCTTCAAAACCGCATTGTGGTTTTCAAAACCACAATGGATGTGTTAAAACTTTCATCAAGTTATCTTCAAAATCACAATGCATTATGTGTTAAAACTTTCATCAAGTTATCTTCAAAACATAATGCATGTGTTAAAACTTTCATCGAGTTAGCTTCCTAGATTATAAGAAGCCAAATACTGTTTGCCTCAGACACTGTCATGCTTAAATGTAGACTCCTCCGTCATACAGTGCATACAAGTTGAGGACATCATCACATGAAGCCAAATTTGGTGCCTAGTTACGTTACCAAGTGGGCAGAAAACATTTTCCACATATACGCATATTTTCCACAATGACTCATACCAAATTCTATTACTTATTTTTTAAACTTATCTAAATTACAGGTATAAGTGCCTGATTTGAAAGATTATTGAAATGCGATTATCATTACTCAAGCCAACGCGTAAACAAAGAGTAAATTTCCAAAGTCCTGGTTTTTTAAATAAGAAAAAAAATTCTTCAGACCAAAACAACTATGTGATATCCCCCATTCTCGAACTCATCCGTGGTAGAGGCATTTACCCGCTCGCTGTAGCAAACCATTACAATATGATCATTATAACTCAAGTTATCCAGCGAACAAAACTGTGCCGGACGGACGGACGGTGTGCTACAGCCTTGCACGGGCTCTCCCAACACAAGGGCCTCACGCTAGACTCGGCCCCTGGGCAACTCTTGACACAAGTAAACAACCTTTGAACACGGGTGATTGTGAGTCACAGGTAAACCGAAAAACACCAACTAATGCATTTACTACCAAGGTTAAGCGATTCTTTTAATGTCAACTGGTAAAATCGTGAAGATAAATCTATAATTACCCAGCAAATATGCTGCCCGACACCGAGGAACCTCGGGGGCTCGCACCATGATGCCCCTGACTGCTAAACATAGTTGGGCAATAAAGGCGGGAGGAACGACAAGTGGCTAAGAACGAGGAAGTGGCGGTATAGATGGCTATCTGGCGGAGGGGAGGGGACGGGCGGTGAGGTATGGGAGGGGATGGGCGGAGGTATGGGAGGGGATGGGCGGAGGTATGGGAGGGGATGGGCAGTGAGGTATGGGAGGGGATGCGCCTTGAAGTACAAGAGGGGATGGGGTAGAGCACGAGGTATAGGAAGTGTTGGGAGGTGAGGGATAAGAAGGGATAGACGGAGGAGAACAGGAGGAAGAGCGTTGATCAGGCGAGGGTTGTATTTACATACGATCATCCGTTGTACACACAGGAGCAGCCGAGTTCTACACTAACGAGGACTTGTCTCTATTTTCTTTAATACATTAACTTTGTGACGCTCTTCGTTCACTACACCTTCACTTAGCATGTTCCATTCGCCCACTACAATATTATTGTGGTGGTATTCACATCCCCTCTGACTGTTCTTGTGCTTGTTTCTTGCTATGTGCTCCTGCACCAGAGTTCCTCCCTACTTCAGAGTGCTGCACAGATCGAATGAGGAATCTCATTGTTGTAATAATGTCTTGCCTTTTTCCATCTATTTTCTAATGTGGGCCAACTATGGCTGCTACTTTACCCCCTGTAGCTTAGCTTCCTTACTTTAGGTACAGTCTTTGTGGGTCGAGCCATAAGGTTTTCGACCTGGCACCGGTCCTTGTGTCGAGATAATTCGTTTTCAGGATCGTATAATCTCTTGTTGCCCATCCAACGTTCGACCTCCTCCAACATATCTATGTATCTTCTCAAGTGGGGTGTCTTCACTGCTGTGCATACTCACATTAAATATAGCATATGCTGTTATCCTTGTATCTAAAGGCCATTCTGACACTGGAAAATGATAAGATTAACTCCTTTACAGCTCTTCTAATGTGGGTTTCTGGCAAGAGGCTGGTTATCATGGCAATCCCTGAGTTTCTGTCGCAAAATGATTCTCCCAATCTGCTCCCCACCAGATGATGGTCAATACTTGGAGATAAACTTGGGACAGTGTAATCAATTGTCCTATTTGAGGTTTTACACTCATGGGGCCCCCATCTCTTGAACGAATACTCTCTTCCGTGATGCAGTTTACATATCTGTATGCTGTATTACGAGAAGAGAGTTTTTAAACTAGTGTTGCCCTGTCTCTCAGCTATGTTTGTATATATACCATGTCTCTACCCCAATTTGTGTATACAGACACATATACACCGCTGCCTAACCCAAGTGCGCACGTGTGTGTGTGCTAGTTCTAACTTAGTTTTTAAGAGAGAGAGAGAGAGAGAGAGAGAGAGAGAGAGAGAGAGAGAGAGAGAGAGAGAGAGAGAGAGAGAGAGAGAGAGCGAGCAGTATGGCAGCACCGGGAGTGAGTGGCGGGTGTTGTTGTTGTTGTTGTTCGCAGTGTCACGGGAGATGGCCTCGTCGGCCGCAGTCATCCCGCTGGAGGGGGGCGCTTCCCCGACACGCGCGGTTGGCCGCTTAGCAAATTAGATTAGAGGAACAAGTATTCTTGCTTCAGGTCGCTCTAGTCTGCCTCCCTGCCCACCACGGTGCAGATGTAAGTGGTGATTTTTACTTTCATGTTCGTGGGCCAATCTGGTTCCTTGACACTGGAGAGAGAGAGAGGCTCCCCCGGAGCTGTGCGAGCTGACAAACAACTTACGTTGAGCCACACATAAATAAATCCGCAAGGTCACGCCCACCCACTCACCTGTCCTGCCTCACCTACACTTCCTCTTCCTCCCAGCACACCTGTCCCCTCACGAAGTGCTTGTTTCAGCCAGCAAACCTGTCCCCTCCCGACGTCCCTGTTGAACACAGCACACCTGTCCCCTCCCGACCTACGTGTTTCAGCCAGCATACCTGTTCACTCCCGGCGTACCTGTTTCACCCAGCACACCTGTCCACTCCCGACGTACGTGTTTCAGCCAGCATACCTGTCTACTCCCGACGTACCTGTTTCACCCAGCACACCTGTCCACTCCCGACGTACGTGTTTCAGCCAGCATACCTGTTCACTCCCGGCGTACGCGTTTCAGCCAGCACACGTGCCCACTCCCGGAATATCTGTTCACGTTCAGCGTTCACGTTCGTTCCCAGGGCAACTGTTCACTCTCAACTTTCTCGTGACACCCCAGGATGCATGTTTCACCGGAGATACCTGTTACCTACCACCACACCTCTCCTCTTGAAGCACATCTGTTCACGCCAAGGAAACCCGTACCCTTCCAGCACCCCAGTCCTCTCTCTCACCAAGCTTGTCGCCTCCCAGCACACCTATGTCCTCCTAACACACACCTGTTCCCCTCCATAACACTGCTTCCCCTCAAAAAGGCATGTTTCTAGCAAGTCTAAATATTCTGCCCCAACAAATCTGTTTACCCAGCACATCCCTCCTCTCTCAGGACTCCCGTTCCTGTGTTTCTTCCCATGTAATCCCTCCCACTCCCGCTGCATCAGTCCCTGTGCTTGTTGTGTAGGTCAACAGGCGTCGTTTCACGACACAAACCAGACTAGTCTTCAGCTGGAGAGCAGAGCGAAAGTTACTGTGATGTAATGACGTGCGCCCAAACCGATGATGACCTTCACTTGCATCAGTCAAGAGATGACGTGTAAGACCACCACCCTCTACCTCTCACACCAGTGGTCCTCCTGTCACTACCAGCGGTCCCAGACAATACTGGAGCTCCCTTGTCATCACTAATAGTCTCCAGACGCCACCACTGGTCCCCTGACATCACCAGTGGTTCCCAAACACCATCTGTGGTCCTCTGACAACACCAATGGTCCCCAGCCACTACCAGTGATCCCTAGACACCAACATTAGTCCCCTGACACCACCAGTGGTCCCCTGACACCAACAGTAGTCCCATGACACCACCAGTGGTCCCCTGGCACCAACAGTTGTCCCCTGACACCAACAGTGGTCCCCAGACACCACCAGCGGTACCCTAACACCATCAGCGATTCCCTAACACCATCAGTAGTCCTCTGACATCACTAGTAAAGACTGGACACCACTAGTGGTCCGGAGCCACCATTAGTGGTCCTCTGACACTACCAGTGGTCCAAAGACAACACCAGCGATCCCCAGACACTATCTATGGTCCAAAGGCAACACTAGTGGTCCCTAGACAGCCACCATCAGTGGACCCCAGACAATACCAGCGGTTCCCATACATCACCAGTAGACCTTAAACACCTTAAAAGTCCCCAGAGAAGTCTGATGTCTTGAGACACCACCAGTGTTGCCCAGGTGTTCCCAGCAATTCGTAAGCAACACCTGTACATACCCAGGTCCCACCTACACTCCTTGGCCTCCACCCTACGGTGCCCAGACAACGGGAGCGGCCGCCAGACATCGTGTGACTCACTACCCTGGCCTGGTGAGCCGCTCCTGCTATTCTGGGTCTTCGTCATGGTGGTTCTGCGGACGAAGGGCCGTGTACAGCTGTGGTGTGGCAGCCAGCACCGAGCCTCCCGCAGTGTGAGGATAGGTTCGCCTACCCAAACTCCTTTACTATAGGAATGGGAGGGCGTACTTTCAACTGCTGACTTTCTCTTTTTCCTCAAACATTGCTCTCACAGGTGCGATTATATTGTTAATACAGTTGTACCTTTAAGCGATCTGAAAATGTAGTGTATGACTTAAGTGGGTTGTCACTGGCATGGTGTTGTCACTGGCAATAAATTTACCTGATGAAACGTTACGTATAACAAAACATTACTAAGCAACTCAAACTGAAGAATGATTCACAGTCTGATGACCACAAATTAATAAAATAACTAAAAAAAAAATATGCTTGATGAGCTTTAACCTAAACAAAAGCAACAGAAAAATAAATAATGTATGACAGGAAAGAGGTACAAGAGGAAATTACTGAAGTTCCACTTGGTTAATGACGGGGGTAATAATGTACAATGTGAACAGATAGATATAAACACTGAACATGAAAATAGCCCTTGACGTACACACTTCAAGTTCCATGTAATATCTCATGACTGGTTTACATCTGAAGCCGTGTCAGATGAAAGACTTGGCGTCGTTCACCCAGGATAGTAGAGAGGAGCCTGAGGAAGAACCACAACAAGCGCCTCTGCTTTATCCTGTCAAAACTGTTCCAGGTCTTTCATCAGATTCCAGAGCTAACCCAGTCTTACAGTGAGAGAACATAGTGTAGAGGGAGACATAACTGATGAAACCGAGACTGACATTTGGACTGAGTAAAAGTCAACAGTCGTGCATCTCCTGAGGACGATCGTCAGAGTATTAGCAAAATCTGGGTTACAGGTGTTAGTTACCTCTAGAAGAAGAGGTCGTCAGAACTATATCGTAATCGACAACTGATCATAAAGGAACGTAATCATTACAGCAAATGTCCGGAACACAAATGGCTTCGAAAATATAGTTCATATGACGACCCTTCTCATGAGGGTCCACAAGGGGATACTGACTGATGGTAAAACAAAACGGAATCCATACATACAAGTTATAAGGGAAAGTTCAGAGGTTAGTGAAGCATAAGTGCTATGGAGACGGTGGTTACGGTGAGCAGGCGGGGTTACGAGGGTTAGGGAGTGAGGGTACATGAGCCGAAAGTTGAGGAGGGCGTGACCAGAGACAGTTTGCCGTGCTGATACCGGCCGGGAATGAGGAGACAGACGATGTTCACGTTTCGCCATGACACCATCGCTACGAGGGGGTTAGGATGTGGCTCTGACACGCCAGGGACGGACAAGTGAGTATGGCTGGGTGCTGGTGAGGGTGTGTGGAGTGGAGCGGGCAAGACCACAGTGCTCGTCGGAGCAAGACTGTATACAACACCGGAGCGAAGGAACACTCACCGTAGGAGTTCGTGGTGCGGGCTCGTCCTCAGCCATCTCCGTGCCAGACCCGCCACCTGTAAACAAACATTGATTAGTTGGGATATTTCATCCGTGGTCACGAACCCGTGAGACGTCCTCTCTGGTGTGACTAAACCCAGATCAGAATAGATGTACGACTGGGGTTTGGTCGCCAAACATGTACTCTCAACCTTCCAACTAGTGTTCACACGCTTCCTCCTCCTACATTCACCATTCGCTAACTGATGTAAACTCGCTCCTGTACTTGAAATATCAATGTTTACAATGCATTTCCACTGTGAAAAAAAAAAAGTAATATGGCGAGCTGGATAACGAGACAACTATGGTGTCCCCACGATTACCAAAGTAGGATGTGTGTTTTTGAACTACAAACTGATCATTCAGTCAGACTCCATACGAAAGCATACAACTCTAGATTTCAAAATCACATATGAATAACGAGAAAATCGCTCGGAGAACATAACAGCAACGTCTTTATTGGAGTGACAAAGTCTGTAATATGAATCGAAAATATCAGACGAGGAGACAGAGTATCAATCAAGAATTTAAAGAAAGAAATATATTTTCATACGTTCGGACTTAAAGAATGCGAACAAATAAAAGACATTTCTAAAATAAAACCACAATCACATGCATCGATGATATGTAACATATTTTCCGAGTCACATATGTAACTTCAGTATCCGTTATGTTTATCGGTGAAGAATGGTCAACATTAAACACACTTTCACCATAATTCTGACGCTATCTACGTCCTCTTCACGTGGATGGTGTAGCGCTCTCGAGAATGAGATCATAACGCCAAGCCAGCGTAGTCCTAGGATGGACACATTAAAAACGGTGTGACACGTCGATCTCTCAGAGAACCCAGTTGTCCCTCAGCAAGGCCCTGCCCGTGGCCTCCATGAGACATGGTGGTAGGCCTCACAGTGTGGGGGAAACGCTTTCTGATCTTGAACTATCGGAAGATTTTTTTTTATGACATACACTGATGCCAGAAGCAACTGAAGGGGGTTTATATTTGTCCCTTTTCTCTTTTTTTTTTTCGTTTCTTAATACGTGTCGACATAACCTGGATTATAACATGCCCCAAATGGGGATATCTCGGATGAAAGGAAGAACGAAATGTTTGAAAAAAAGGTCTAGAGAAAAAATCAACGTAAGCTCCTCAGGTGTTTGTAAATGTTTGTAAACCTGACTCTTAAAAGAGAAAAGGTCAGAGAGAAGAAAAAACGTCAGAAGAAAGAGAATTTCACTGCCTCACTGTTTAGGGAAGGTAGGAGACAGGATAACCGTCAGTCCTCGTGTGGCTAGTCTTCACAAAAAAAAAAAAAACAAAAAAAACATGGGAAGCAGGAGCCACACGCATGTCTTTTAAAGTTCCCGGCCTTGGTAAGTGGGACACAGGCAGGCAGTTCACTTCAGCAGTGACTGAGATAGTACCTGAGAGAGAGAGAGAGAGAGAGAGAGAGAGAGAGAGAGAGAGAGAGAGAGAGAGAGAGAGAGAGAGAGAGAGAGAGAGAGAGCAGGCGACAGGCCAGATCCCCGGCCTCGCTCTGCATGTTATCATATATAACAACTTACGCGGGTACGTTAGTGAAGACTTCTCAATATCTAGGTACATTAACATCGTCGAAAGCACCAGTTTCATGCTATACTGCGTCAGACCTCACCATCACGTTTTACCATGCCACTGTTGTCGACTTATATGGATATCACAACAGAGAAAGTCATTCAAATGCTCTGGGGAAAACAGGGTACCTTTTGGTTTCCGTGTCAAGTTTACATTGAACTTGCTGGCTTATAACAGTCGTGAGATCCTCTCTGCCTATTAAATATGAAGGTACAACTCGACCACAATGGTATGATCCTTGAATGTGATGGCCTGGCCTCTCATTACCAAGGACGAAGTTCAAGGTTACGCCGTCATACCCACGCTGGCTGGGTCGTATCGTCGTGCTCAAGCGAAGACCCCAACGTTTTCTGCAGACATTGAAATCAAAACTTGTCCCACACGGTCCTGATGAAAGTCACCTGCCGGATGATATCGAGATCCAAGCCCTGATGAAAACACACTGAATTTACAATGTAGCCGTCTGTGCAATATGTAACTCGTGGCGTTTTATCAGTGACTGCCCGAGTTAGCCACCAGAGGGTATTCTCTCAACATCAAGTCTACCACCTTCGCTACTGATTACTGTTCTTGACGCTGTCACTACGGCTCTTACGAATGCTGTGTTGCCCTCTGGTTGAGGGAGTTTTATTATAAGTTTTCTCCCACGCTCCGCAAGTGGCAACGAAATGTAAGAGCATTTAAAATGAGCAACAACATACAACCACATTCTCAAAAATTGTAACATCCCAGAGGTGTTATGATATACTGCTAAGACACTAGAACACGAGCCAGGCACCTGTCACTGACTTTTTAATAAAACGGACAATTAACACTTGCGGTAGAGTGATTATTTCTCGTGGTAACAAAAACAGTCGACTGGGCAGGTTGACCAGAGGTACTGTACAGGTTAAAGGAAAGTTCGACACACATTCGAGTTCCCTTCGCTTATGATCCGCCGTTGACGATACATTTGTATGTTACCAAAATCTAATGACGTTTTCTTTCTATTTCCAGACTGGCATTTCAACGTCTCATTACTTTAAGCTCTGACATATTTTCAGAACACTTTTTATGGGCTTAATATATCTGAATTTCAGTTGTTGACAGCCATTAAATCCAAAAGTATACGTACATACAGTTCAAGTATATTTCTTTCTCGCGTTAACGTTTTCATCATCTGCGTCAGGAGAAACAGCTGTATATGTCCTACACAATCCAACACTTACATCTCGCACTGCAACCTAGCGGTCAGGCCTGGCCTCTCCCACATCTCGCACTGCAACCTAGCGGTCAAGCCTGGCATCTCCCACATCTCGCACTGCAACCTAGCGGTCAGGCCTCGCATCTCCTACATCTCTCACTGCATCTTAGCGGTCAAGCCTGGCATCTCCCACATCTCGCACTGCAACCTAGCGGTCAGGCCTGGCCTCTCCCACATCTCGCACTGCAACCTAGCGGTCAAGCCTGGCATCTCCCACATCTCGCACTGCAACCTAGCGGTTAGGCCTGGCCTCTCCCACATCTCGCAATGCAACCTAGCGGTCAGGCCTGGCTTCTCCCACATCTCGCACTGCAACCTAGCGGTCAAGCCTGGCATCTCCCACATCTCGCACTGCAACCTAGCGGTTAGGCCTGGCCTCTCCCACATCTCGCACTGCAACCTAGCGGTCAAGCCTGGCCTCTCCCACATCTCGCACTGCAACCTAGCGGTCAGGCCTGGCCTCTCTCCACATCTCGCACTGCAACCTAGCGGTCAAGCCTGGCCTCTCCCACAGGTCCTCCCTCACTCCCTCCCTACAACTAAGACGGCCACAGCCCGGACAAGATCTTTCATTTATTACTATTCAGTGTCATTTCATTTTGTTAATTCAGAATGGATAGCCATTCTGAGGAACTGATCCACGTGTAATAATACTACTGCTAATGATAAAAAGACTGCTAACAATTCGCTTGTTTTTAAGTCAATTACTGCTTAACTGAACGCTGAAAATTCACCCTTAAAGTAATTTTACTTCTGGCTGACAATTTTCGTGTGGTCGAACATTCTCAGAGAATAATTTGGTACATGTTTACATCAGCGATTCCCTCCATTTCCCTTTAAACAATGAGAGCTTTATTCATTCATATACTGTTCTTTATGCAAAAACAAATCCTTTTCGGGTACAAGAAAGACGAAAATTTGTGAAGGAGAATTCTATTTAAAAAAACCAAGAGCTGTGGTTTATCCCAGCATACTTTTACTCGTTCTTGCCTGGGCAGTTGCCAAGAGCACGGATTGTGCTTTCCCACACACACACACACACACACACACACACACACACTGCAAGGCGTTAGATTCGAGTTATCGACCACTCAATGAACATTACGCCAGATACAGTAACATACACGTTACCAACACTGCCTTACATTCCTTAATGCAAGGTACAGTCTGATCATCTACAATCGACTACTCTGTTTATAAATCATCTTTAAGGGATATCGAATATGTCTTTCCAGATGGCACAGTGAAATCAACATAATTTCAACACGCAAACGCGTCCTGACACATACATTACACAAAAGTTATTCACAACATTCGATGCTATATATATATATATATATATATATATATATATATATATATATATATATATATATATATATATATATTATATTGCAGTTAAGCCCAGTGAAGATGCAAGAATGACATGTATCTCCCTTAACGGTGTGATTATACACGAAAGTGCACTCGGGTTATCGTGTTTCATTTTTCTTAGCAGTTAACGTATGGACGGCAACTTCAATCCGAGAACAACTTTCACCCCCACCAGGGTATCGAGCTAAACCCGTCAAGAACCTCTCTCACTAAAGCATGCCATTTCATTTCTCAAAATGCACATTATCTCTTAGCGCTCGTGGTCTAACCGAGGAATTCCTTCTGGGAACACTACTGTTGGCAAAGAAGAGCCTTGAGGTCACGATCCGACAAGTACAGCTGAAACTTGCATACCCGCTATGTTAGCCCCTTGAGCACCACAACGGTACGATCCTTGAAACGACGGGCACTAACTTACCCTTGGGTATGACGGCTTGGCCTTTCACCTGATGCGAAACAGATGAAAGACTATAAAAGGACCTTCGGCCTACGTGTATTGTGTGAGAGTGTGACGCTGAGGACATGAAACGTCAGGTCTAGGGGTGCGTGAGCCTAGCTAGGCTGTGGCCACGGTCGAGGTGGTGGGGACGCGGGCCGCGGACACAGGGGAAGCTGTCAAAATAGCGGTGGTTGGCTACCCACCAGCTCCTGCGGGCCCACGGCCTCAGAACGTGCCTGGTGTGCACAGCCAGTACCGCACACGCTTGTTTGTACAAATACCTTCATGCACACACACTCAGATGTACGACTACGCTTTAGTTACATACGCCAACTGAAGCACTTGCCCGCTGTATACGTATACACTGGCTCCCTTATGTTTGAAACCACAATGTCTGGGAGAAAGTTCTGACATTCCTTCCAACCAGGCCATGCTGTCATAGCTCTAGTCAAGCTACAATCCCCCTTCACCCGCGCCACACTCACCCATCCATTCGTTACACATCCTCCTACACAGGTGTCCAAGGGTATAAAATTGATGCCTTAGCTACATATGCATATCAATCTAAGAGGCTAGTGAATGAATTATCAGGCTATCAAATAGAAGCGTCTGAAGCAAGCGGATAGGTCCAGTCAGGCGTCATCAGAACAAATTGCTCATGATGATGAAGTGAATCATGGAAGACGTCTAGAGATTGTAACAAGGTCAGACGACTGCAAGACTAGGATCATAGCAACGTTGAGAGTTCAGCCTGCACAGAAGCGCTAATGTAATCAAGTGTGTGATATACCCATCAAATGATACGTTAGATTTAATGACTGTCAACTAGTAGCTGTCCCTACATAATCCGTTAATATATATATATATATATATATATATATATATATATATATATATATATATATATATATATATATATATATATATATATATTCCTATGAGTCCACGGGGAAAATGAAACACGAAAAGTTCCCAAGTGTACTTTCGTGTAATAATCACATCATCAGGGGGGAGACAAGATGATGTGATTATTACACGAAAGTGCACTTGGGAACTTTTCGTGCTTAAATTTCCCCGTGGACTCACAGGAATATCTTGATCACGTGAAAAATTGTGATCCTTTCCAATATATATATATATATATATATATATATATATATATATATATATATATATATATATATATATATATATATATTCTATCCCTGGGGATGGGGATTAAGAATACTTCCCACGTATTCCCTGCGTGTCGTAGAAGGCGACTAAAAGGGGAGGGAGCGGGGGGCTGGAAATCCTCCCCTCTCGTTTTTTTTTTTTCCCCCAAAAGAAGGAACAGAGGGGGCCAGGTGAGGATATTCCAAAAAAGGCCCAGTCCTCTGTTCTTAACGCTACCTCGCAAGTTGTTAGAAGCAGTGAAAAGTTTTTATCGAGGATGTAAGGCATGTGTACGTGTAGGAAGAGAGGAAAGTGATTGGTTCTCAGTGAATGTAGGTTTGCGGCAGGGGTGTGTGATGTCTCCATGGTTGTTTAATTTGTTTATGGATGGGGTTGTTAGGGAGGTAAATGCAAGAGTCCTGGAAAGAGGGGCAAGTATGAAGTCTGTTGGGGATGAGAGAGTTTGGGAAGTGAGTCAGTTGTTGTTCGCTGATGATACAGCGCTGGTGGCTGATTCATGTGAGAAACTGCAGAAGCTGGTGACTGAGTTTGGTAAAGTGTGTGGAAGAAGAAAGTTAAGAGTAAATGTGAATAAGAGCAAGGTTATTAGGTACAGTAGGGTTGAGGGTCAAGTCAATTGGGAGGTGAGTTTGAATGGAGAAAAACTGGAGGAAGTGAAGTGTTTTAGATATCTGGGAGTGGATCTGTCAGCGGATGGAACCATGGAAGCGGAAGTGGATCATAGGGTGGGGGAGGGGGCGAAAATTTTGGGAGCCTTGAAAAATGTGTGGAAGTCGAGAACAGTATCTCGGAAAGCAAAAATGGGTATGTTTGAAGGAATAGTGGTTCCAACAATGTTGTATGGTTGCGAGGCGTGGGCTATGGATAGAGTTGTGCGCAGGAGGATGGATGTGCTGGAAATGAGATGTTTGAGGACAATGTGTGGTGTGAGGTGGTTTGATCGAGTAAGTAACGTAAGGGTAAGAGAGATGTGTGGAAATAAAAAGAGCGTGGTTGAGAGAGCAGAAGAGGGTGTTTTGAAATGGTTTGGTCACATGGAGAGAATGAGTGAGGAAAGATTGACCAAGAGGATATATGTGTCGGAGGTGGAGGGAACGAGGAGAAGAGGGAGACCAAATTGGAGGTGGAAAGATGGAGTGAAAAAGATTTTGTGTGATCGGGGCCTGAACATGCAGGAGGGTGTAAGGAGGGCAAGGAATAGAGTGAATTGGAGCGATGTGGTATACAGGGGTTGACGTGCTGTCAGTGGAGTGAATCAAGGCATGTGAAGCGTCTGGGGTAAACCATGGAAAGCTGTGTAGGTATGTATATTTGCGTGTGTGGACGTGTGTATGTACATGTGTATGGGGGGGGGGGGGGGGGGTTGGGCCATTTCTTTCGTCTGTTTCCTTGCGCTACCTCGCAAACGCGGGAGACAGCGACAAAGTATAAAAAAAAAAAAAAAAAAAAAAAAAAAAAAAAAAAATATATATATATATATATATATATATATATATATATATATATATATATATATATATATATATATATATAATCTCACGATTATTGACTACTTTATGTTCACTGAGCCTGAATCCGTCAAATTAGCTATCATAAAACTAACAGTTACTTCACCTTCGAGATGAAGGTGTCAGGTTTTAAGACGCGCGTTTGCAGCAACGTTGTTGTTGTTACATTCGTCAAGATTATGCCTGGCAAGGCCGTAGTCTTGTCCTACCGCAACCCAAGCTGTTTGTGATGTGTACTGATAGATTTAATGGCTATCGACTGTCTATTCTGTCTACGGCAGAGATCGTTATAATCTGGATGAAAATATCAAAAAAAACGTGGTTGCTTTCTAATGTATAATTAGCCACTTAAGAGGTTTCCGGTATGATTAGTATTGCATAAGTAATGAACGTGATGTGGTTACGTTCTGATTATGGTTCTTCAATATCCATACAGTGTAAAACTATATACAAACAAGAGTGAGGCTCATACACAAAGTGTAGGCCTGAGGTCTTGACTCGATTAGGTTTCTAAGGCTGAAATCCACATACCCAGCAACCCACAGAAAACACCACCACACCCGCTCTATGTCCCCGGCACTTCAAGGCCTTTGATCTAACCCTCAAGGGTAAACCAGTGGCCAGTTCATCATGTCCAAGGGTTATACCCGTCGTGCTACACAGATTTGTTGTTGTCCTCACTAGGGTAATGATCATCATGCTGAAAGCCATTTAAATTCAAATCGCACACACCCATCTCTGGACTCTTCGCTCCGTTTTGCACCGTGTGTATAGTATATATATATATATGTATATATATTGGAAAGAATCACAATTTTGCGCGTGATCAAGATATTCCTATCAGTCCACGGAGAATATGAAACACGATAAGTTCCCAAGTGCACTTTCGTGTAATAATCACATCATCAGGGGAGACACAAGAGAGAGATATAAAAGTTAGTTGATATACATCGAAGAGACGAAGCTAGAACGCTATTTGGTAAAGATGCGATTGTCCCAAATGGCGTCCTAGCTTCGTCTCTTCGATGTATATCAACTGACTTATACTTCTCTCTTGTGTCTCTCCTGATGATGTGATTATTACACGAAAGTGCACTTGGGAATTTATCGTGTTCCATTTTCCCCGTAGGCTCATAGGAATATCTTGATCACGCGAAAAATTGTGGTCCTTTCCAATATATATATATATATATATATATATATATATATATATATATATATATACACGGAAATCTGTATAGTAAAATGCAAAACCCGTGATGATGGTGTGATGGGCGTTAATTTGTTTACTGAAAACGGCTGATCGTTAAAATCACAGTGCATTATGGGAGACGTTCCATGTCTGTCTTCCGTGTTCTGTCCACAATGGGGTTTTGTGTTAGGGAGGGACAACAAAAAACAAACATTAACATTTATAGTCGAAAGGTTTGTTTACACTGTCGTGCTAATTCAGTCAACCTTACGTGTCCTCTCGTCCATCACCTCGTCTCAAACAGAAACTCTTGTTGCCAGATGACGTTCTGTTGGCGTAGTAGCGGACTCGGGGATATAATTCGCCAACACTGGGATGACATGAACGAAATTCTGGTAATTTTACGTTGGACGACTGGTTTCATGTTTGTTTATTTCTAGTTCAAATCCACTAATCACCTGATTATTGACTTGGGGAATAAAATACAGACACACAAAATCACACTTACTCTAAGTGTTTCTGATGTTGGCCAAATTTTCGCCCCCTTTTTGCTATAAGAAAACATAATAATAATGCCAAGTGATCTTTTCATACAAAGTGCAAAACCTTATTACTCTTCAACTTCAAACAAGTTCGGTTAACTCTCAGTACGGGAGGGGAAGCGTCACATTCATACATTTACGGGAGGGGAAGCGTCACTTTCATACATTTACGGGAGGGGAAGCGTCACATTCATACATTTACTAACCAAAGCTTTGGTCGGTGAAATGTCTGAAAAGCGACCTCATCCTTTCATTTTACATTCTTCAGATGACTTTATGACTATAAAATGTGAGTGGATGAGTCTGGTGGATGCTGATGAATGCGCCACTTCTATCCCTCGCACGGGCAAGTGTCTTCAGACGTTTTCCAACACCGAACGCCATGGGGTGGTGTAAGGACGCCCCTGGATCACGTAGCCGTTACTTACACGGTGCACGAGCATGAATTAAAGACGTTCGTTAAAAAAAAGTTCGTTAAAAAAAAAGAAATGGTTGCTGTTCTCAAACCCCAAGAGAAAAATGTTGAAGCTCTCGACGTCTGTTTGGCCATGATTTGATTTGTGACGGTATCCGCGGCAAAATTACGGAGGTCACAAAAGTGTCGTAATCAGAACCCAGTAGACTAATTGTTACTTAAGGTGTAACAAAGCTGATATATTTTATGAGCTTCACTGTATACATTACATAGTTTCCTACGTAAGTTTTACCGACTACATGTAAGGAGTGGATACAAACTTCAAATTTCAAATGAACAATAGTGTGAAATTTGTAAGGGTTTGTTTAAAAAAAAACCTCTCCCTAAAAGTCTACCTTTCCACATTTTAAGACATAGTGTTCTAGTTTGTGCTCAAATCTTTGACCACAAACTTGTATTTATAATGCGCCAATAATACCTAAAATCTAGCCTTAGTCTAGCCAGAAACGCCACACTCCAAGCCGATTTAGCTGAATGTGAAAACTAATCAGAGAAAACGTGTTAAGAGAGAACACCCTCTATAATATGATGCGGATTCGCTGAAAGTAAGATGCGAGGTTTTCTTACGTTTCTTTCATCTTTTCATAACTTCTCCAATCACCCCTTACATAAATGATTTCACTAGCAGCATCACTCAAAATCAGTGTACAAACTACAGAGAACGGTCAAAAAAGAAAAAAAAAATTACTGCGCTGCAAATGCCGCATACATATGATTCTAGGCTGGTCGCCACAAGGAAAATGAAACAGTACGATCTAAGAGCTTTCGTTATCATTCACAGGGATACAGAAGTATCCCTGAGGAGGTGAATTATCACGAAAGCGCTCGTATCCTCGGGTCTCATTTTCTTTGTGGTTACCAGCGTATTCCCGAATCATGCGTTCTCTTGTGATTCATCTGCATGAAAAAACATAACAAAACGTATAAACGTCCACAAGAGCTACGTAAAGGAAGACATAAACATCATCCATAAATACAACGTGTTGGCAAAACTCTTGAAATGGCCCAAGTGATTCTATTCTTTCGTGCACACCTCGACCATTTACTATCATACACCTTGAACTTTACGTAATTTGGAGTCAAAAGAACTTTTCGTTTCCTTTAATGTACTTCTGATTTTTGTTGATAGTCGAAAAGTTTTGCCTTTTTTTTTTAAACTAATAGAAATCAAATGTTTTATTTCTTTGTCCTTATGGTCATAATGATAATTGTTTGCGCCAAGCTGACCACATAAACGTGAGAAACGCTGGCGAAACCTAAGGTGGTCTGCAACTAAGTTCCTCTCCTGGTGAAGTTTGGTGAACTACGACTGACATTTCTTCGTGGTGAGCGAGCGGATATTTTTCCACCCAAGACACAGGTGCCTTCGGGCCCCAACAGAGTACTTCTCTCTGTCCGTTCCATCCTGCTGCGCTCTGTACACACCATAAGTTAAAGCAGACACACATTTCCCTGTGAACCATCTGGCGAGCAGTTTGCAGACCCGTGAAAACCTTTGCTGTTTACTGCACTGCAGTGGAGGCGGAGGGCCAACGACACACTCACAGGGAACTGTGGAGCCGCGTGTGGCTCACAATAGTCACTTTCTCAACAGGTCCTGAGTCACCGTGGCTTCTTTCAGTACAATTCAGTCAATTTCATCAAAATCCCGGTATGTACACTCCTGAGCAAAATGACTATCAAATGTTGAGCAGTTATTTACAAACGAGTCAAATATGAGACAGTGTTGATTTTGAGTTTGAGATATAAATTGTAATCGTTGACTATCAACAGGTAACGGCTGGTAATACTATGAAACAGCGAAACAGAAACTTACTCTATGAAGAAAATATTGTCCAGTCATACGAGTCTCACGACTAACAGGTGGACTTGTAGCCATTTCTCAGGTGTTTCTTACCTAGCAGTCACTGTAAGGGAAACCCACACACACACACACACATCCATCGACTGTACGTATACAAGTCCTACTGAGGTAAAGTCTACAAGAAAATACTTATTAATGGTAAGGACGACCATCCAGTACGTCTCTGCTAATCCCCAGGTGTAATAATTAAGCCATTATTGTCCCTGTTTGACTGAAACTGCGAAGGCCCTAATCCAATGAAACTTATCTAGAAATCGGAGGAACTTGGTGTAATTCTGCGATATACGATGTTAAATATACGAACTACAATCATCAACAATGACTGTATACGGTTATGTATCACATCAGGGAATTTCCTTTGTTTTAGCAAAAAAAGAAAATTTATGAGAAAAAAAAAAATCCAACAGAAACTTCGCTGGACGGACGTAGACACGAAACTAGCGACTCACTCTTGGCTTCTGGAGGTGACGCAGACGAGGCTCCCTGGTGCTCGGCATTTGGATCTTCATCCGACCTGATGCGCTGGAACGCTCGCTCGCACTCGTGAGCGATCAGGTCCGCTTCCTCGATCATCATGACCATCGGCTTGGAGGGCTGGAACCCCACGGAGGGCACCCATCCCGCTCGGACAGGCATCTTGAGTCGTACTCCACACAAGCTACACTGACACTGATAGGCACTGAATTTCTACACTGACGTCCTCGAGTTATCAAGCTCCGTCACTGTGGTTTCCAATGTATTCGAAGCTTCAGAGCATTTTACGAAGAACACAGCACGAGAGAAATGGTGGCCGACTCCTCGTAACTTATATCTTGTGTGTCCGATGGGGACTTATGACCAAGGCCTCAGCGTCGGGTATCGGGTATCCAAGATCGACTAGTCGTCTGGGGCTCGTGACGATATCCTAAGTGAGGAGTTCGGAGGTTCACTGATCGAACTCGTGAATCAAGCGCACCAGAGCTCCGGGAGCCAAGCAACAAGTGCCACCCCGACGTGCCACTCCTGAACTGGGCCCGCGGTGTGAGTGGGGTCCCTGTTGGGACTCGGGATGTGGCCAGCCTGCCAGTACGGCTGGCAACCAACACGACACACACATCTCACTACCCGAGGCTCCGCTGCCCCGCTCTTCCTGGGTACAGTGTCCGGTGCCATCACTCTTCAGCACTCACACTTGCTGCCTCTGACGGTCATACGTGCCGCCTCACACTGTCATACTTGCCCTCACTTTTGCTCATCACCCAAGCTGGCATGGCTCATACTCCGGTGCTCCTCGTCTGCCTTCTTGCACTCGTATGCAAGACTACTTACTGTACATTATAATGAAAATCAGTTCCATCATATATAGCACAAACGCCATTACAGAAAAGACTTTAGAAAGTTAATCTCTAATGAATTTTGTAGTACACTCAAGGTCGTGAGGCCTTATAGATAAACAATGTTTGGGTCTCAACGCAACAGTACGTACCGCATCATTACCGCTGTGGTCTACGCTCAGTCAAGAACCCTGTAAGATCAGCCACAGACTTGTGTTACGAGAAAATCCTGTACAAAATAAAATGGTCACATGAAACCTTATTGTGGCTTGATGGCCGAGCCTTAGCCTTCAGACCCATCTCGATGGAGCATTTGCTGCCAAAGAGAAGAAGAAAAAAATCAACTGCAGGTTTAGATCACAGATAAACCCGATCAAAGACGCAATTTTCATCTCCCCTCTGTTTCAAAACTAGACCCAGGCCAGTATAAACTCAAGGCTGAAGTCAGTCCAGAAGAGAAGAGGCAATTCTCAAATTAGTGGACCTGTTTTCTTGGTGTGAGCGTCCACTGTGAGTTCCAAACATTATCCACACTCCTGACCCGAGTGGCTTACAGTGGGTCGTGGTTTCGTCTATGACTCTTCCTTATGAAGCAACCTGGCCGCTATAGTCATATCGGGTGACGTTACTGCTGGTGGCCGAGACCACGTCGAGATATAACCAGTAGGGAACAAGGATAAGAAAATGAGGATAATGATAAAAAACAGGAGCCTCAAAGCATTCTCGCGTTTTCTTTGATATCTCAAAGACTATAATGAGCAGCTTAGCCAGTCCTCACGTCTTCTCTGGGACGAACTGTCAAGTCCTCACCCTAAACCAACGAACAAAACCCTACACACAAAAACATCACAAGATCTCAACCATATTTATGATTTACAGCACAAATCCAGCAGATGATGCCATACTTCTTTTTTTTCCTTCCTACAAACAGTCGTTAATTCTAGATCTCGTACGTTGAGAGAGAGAGAGAGAGAGAGAGAGAGAGAGAGAGAGAGAGAGAGAGAGAGAGAGAGAGAGAGAGAGATAAACTTGACCTAGTGCCCGGCACCTCATCCTTTCGTCGCCTGACAGGAGAACGTTGCCACACGGTCGGTGTACGCATTAGATAATGACAAGAGTCTTCCGCAGCAGCGGCGTCTTTGGCAGACTCCCAGCTGAGTCACGTGTGAAAGAACGTTCACTCAACGAGACACGATCACTCGAGGCTGGTAGGCCAGTTGTACTATGAACGCACGGGTAATTCACTCTCTGACAACCTTGTCATACTTGAAAATACGATCTCATCCCTTGAGTACGACGATTTTACTGCTCGAGTACGCAGACCTGACGTTTGAGTACGACCTCAGTCATCATGGTGAAGTATGAACTTGTCGTAATGAGGCGCTCATCTCTGTACTCACTAGGTACGATTTCAGACATCGTACTCCAGGGTTAAATTGTCTTTCTTGTTGTACTCGAGGGGTTAGGCCGTTAAACGCGAGAGGTGAAACGTTTAAATATCAATATCATATAAATCGTGATTATCCTCAACATTTCTCTAACGACTGTTTGTCAACCTTATCATTATGCCAACCTTCCCAACACACACACACACACACACACACACACACACACACACACACCTTGGTACATTATCATACATCACAGTCCAGCCTCATGCGCGTCTCTGGCATCTGTGGCACACCACAAATAGTATGTCACACAATATTCATGAACCACTAAAACCACTGAATGTCAAAAGATATAATAACTAATACCTTACTAAACACTGTAGACCAACACCACGTCAGAACTAGTTATCATACGTATATGACAAAGTCATACACCTTAGCTATCGTTCGTCATAAACCAAACAAAGGCACCGGGTAAAAATAACGTACACTGCATCAGATACAACCATCTTCCCCTGTAATAATAAACTACCGTAAATTAAGATGAACTAATACAGTTCAACGTAATACGCACGTTGAAACAATTGTGTACGAGCAGCAGCCTAGCCAACACATGAATGTTTTAATCCTTAACGAATTGTCGTACACAGTAATATACCAAAACAGACAAACAAGTCACACACTTATACTAACTTTATGGTACATTTATGAGTCATCCCTAACTCACAAACCTTTACTACAACTTTACTAAACTATACTGCCTTTAAAACCACGACGCGTTAACATCATTAATCCTCTCTCCCTCCTGTATTACACACTTCGATGCTTCGAACCGTGCACTGTAAATGCTCTGCTGGTTCGTTCTAGCAATGTATATGAGATTATAATCTCAAAACAAATATTAAATTATGAACAACGTATCTTACTGATGCTGACCCCTAATGTCAGTCTACATGTCATACAGTCATCAGCTAATGATTCATATATGTTCCAAGATGTAATTTTGATATATATGGGTGAGGACGACCATTCATAGTTCGGAGGCCATCAATTACGGCATTTAAACATACCTCTTCTCTACTTCCACTCGGGTAAACATTTCAATCTTCCATACATATTCGCCATTTGCCGCGTTAGCGAGGTAGCGTCAAGAACAGAGGAATGAGCCTGAGATTGAAAATCTCACTTGGCCCCTTCTCTGTTCCCTTCCTTAGGAAAAGTAAAAACTGGAGGAGAAGATTTCTAGCCCCCCACTCCCTCCCTTTTACTCGCCTTCTATGACACGCAGGGAATACGTGGAAAGTATTCTTTCTACCCTATCATCAAGGATAGTCTCTCTCTCTCTCTCTCTCTCTCTCTCTCTATATATATATATATATATATATATATATATATACATAAGAAGTGCACGCCATGTGCCTCTGTTCAAATCTAACAGACTAATGTCCACAGCTCTTGAATAATATGAATATAAAAGGCAGTTATTTTACACAGAGGATCGAGTAAATACACATATACCATGCGATTAATGTTTCCGTCTCACCGGGGGAAAGTTCACCGGCGTGTTGCCCCGTCGCTCAACCCTGCTAATACATTTATCATGTCTTCACTCCTACGTCTTGTTACACACAACAGCCTAAGCCACATACTTATTTACTGACCAGCCCTGCGGGGAGGATGGACACCTGGGTTGGATGTGGGCTGACAGCAGCGCCCAGGATTTCAACTCAAGTGGGGGTCGGCCAGTGCCGACTCACACTTAGCAACGTTAACCACTACACCACGGAAGCCCGTGTGTGTGTGTGTGTGTGTGTGCTAAAGAAAGTCTTACAATCGTACTGCCCAGTCTCTTAACCCTGTACATTTGTACCACATCTTTACTCCTATGTGTGTATACACACACACACATCAAGTTAAGCCAGGTACCCACTTATTGACCAGCCCCGAGGGGAGGATGAACACTTGGGTGTACGCCCACTGCAGTGCCCAGGAGTCGAACCAAAGTGGGTCCGACCCAGGTCTGGCCGGTGCTGATTCATAGTCATTAACACTGCACTACCCACTACAACACTGTGTGTGTGTGTGTGTGTGTGTGTGTGTGTGTGTGTGTGTGTGCTTTACTCAGTGCAGTCTTGTTACTCCCGGATTATTTACATGATCAGGTCCAGACCCCGGGGTAGGCTGGCTGGCTGGTTGGTTGGCGGGTTAGCCCAGCGATCACGAGCTCCCAGTGTGGCAACCAGCGGCGCCAGTGACGCCATGGGTCAACTACTGCGCTATTCCTTGCTGGCAACGCAGGTCCAGTGTGTCTTCGCTAAAAGAAAAAAAATAACGAGGCTTGGGTGATACTGTACACAGTACGTCAGGCAAGATACATACTCCCTAGTTTCCCTTCAAAGCCATACGGGGCCTCGAGTCCGTGTGGGCAACTAACCCATTCGTACCCTAAGGTGGAAAGCAAATATTTTAGCGAATATAACTCTTCACAGAGCGGATTTCTAAAGCATCGAGATGTTCTGTTACTACCTTATCTCTTACCCTGACGTGATGACCCGACTTTCAGAGAACTACGTGCCGTATCTCGAGGAGTGAAGAGCATTTCAGAGTAAAATATTATCCCTACGTGCCCATCGTGTGTACTCAATGTGACCATTTTCCTGGCTACACAAGATGAATCATCTAGCAACAGGAAATAACCTCGAGCTCGTATTGTGCATCTGTTGCTACCAATGTTGCCCTCGGGTGAGACCCGAAGAATACAGATGCAGGCGTGCTGCGTACGCTGACAGTTTGTAACATCTGACATCGTATGCCCAGCAACAGACAGCGCTAGCCAGGTGGCTGCGAGTCACTTCAGGAAGTTTCGTACTGTAAAAAGTAACGGACGTGCTGATATTGTGGTAAAGAAACGGATATGATCTCCATACTCTCCTAGTTGATCCTCTAGTCCAGTACCTGAATTTACGTCATACGTATGTGACAAGTTTAAGTGTACGCTGATGGGTATAATTTCGAGAAAATTATGATATGGTTAGGATGTTGTTTCCTTGTCATAAGTACCTCTAAATAATATGTACTTTCTTAAATGGAGACAAAACAGCTTCGTACAGTACATTCAAATAACATACATCAAAAATTCTCATCAGTGATCATGAATAATTTGATCTATACCGTCTGCTGTCTTTAAATTTCCCGTCGACTTTTTTTCTTTTTGTCTAAAAACAAAACTCACTCTCTCACAGAAATCCAAGAAGGTCAACACATATTATGATCTCCTGTCCTTAATACTGTTATCATCTCGAACTAAGTAATCTCTCCTCTGCAGGAAGACATCCATTTGCTCTGTGACGCTATCTCTTCCAGTACCTTACAGACCCACACTCGGAAACTGGCCACGACCTCAGCGCCTCCTCCCGATCTCACCTCTTCTACATAAGGTATGTCGATGGCCATTTTCCACTCTCCTGGCACTCTGCCCTCTTCCAGCGACATTTTGAATTGTATTTCTGTTGGTTTATCACGTGCATCTGCACAAATCTTCAGCAAGTATGATGACATTTCATCAGCACTATGAGTCAAATGGGTCAAAAGCGTTCAATATACTATCAACACTCTCTCTCAATGCTTTCCAAGATTTTCTTCCGTTTCCTCTTATTGGTGATGGGCATCACTGTCTTCCAGTGTGAAAAACCTTTTTAAGCTTATCATATACATCCTCACATACCCTCCTATCGCCCTCTACAATTCTTCTCTCTGAAGCCTATTTAGCTGCTCTTTGAAAGTCTACAGCTGATGAACCTAAGGAAAAGTTTGCCTTTCCTCCTTGCCTTGTTTACAATACTCTTTGCAAGGTTTCACGGCACCTCCTTTCTGATCCTGGTATACTCGTTCCTTGTAACTTTATACCTTGCCAACGCTGGCTGGCCTGAGTGTCGCCTGGTATCGTTGTCACAACACGTCTCGGAGCGCTTTTCCCTTTTTGGCATCTTTTACTGAACCATACCTATCTCCGTCTTTCTTAACCTTCCTTCTGTATTCGAGGCTAAAGGTAACTTGTTCCTGTTCGTTCCTTCCTAGAACCTTCCACCGCGATGCCCTAGTTCCTAGCCACTGAACTCCATTCCCAGATTCATGTTACGAAAAAGTTCTGTAGAGTTTACGCTGTTACTTCCCATCTTTAAATTTTGTCTCACCTCTCCACTTTTTACGATCTCATTCCCTATAAAATCAAACTCAAACATACTATAAAGTTGTTTACAACTGGTTTACCATATGCGATATTCTCAATTTCCTCGGTAGTATGTGTGAAGACGTTGTAACGACGGTACATCAGTCCCTTGATCCGAATGTGTTCAGTGACGTGCTGGTATAAGAACGTTTCTTGTATGCACGCAAGAGCTTGACTCTCCAACGCTCTCTATCTCCATGAAAATCTAAATTCCCCCATGTCTATCTCTTTGTGACTCACATCCCCATAATTAGCAGTCTATAATCTCTGAGAAGTGCATATCTAACTGCTTTATTTACCATTCAGTATCACTGTACATTTGTTTTCGATCGTTTAAATTCTTTGGAGATGATCATAATAACAACACTAAGCACTTCTTTCCTACTGTTGCTTTTCCCGTAATGTACTGCTGAACGGGCCATCATCCAGTGTTTCCTGAAGCTGTCTGTGTTAGGAGGGCCAGTCCTGCGCTTCCTCTGTCTTCTCTAGACAGAACACGTGAGGTCTTATGTCTCTGGTAAGGTTTATTTCCACGACTCCAGCAACATCAGATGCGCCTTTCCCTAATACGATCCTTAAATTCCAGCTCTTTACCATTTACTACTGAAGGTATATATATATATATATATATATATATATATATATATATATATATATATATAACAATCTTCTATTCTTAAGTAACGCCATTTGGGAACCTCAGAAAAAATATAACATACGAAAGAAAATGAACTGACCATTTTAAAGGCAATAATCTCGCCGCGAAACTACCGTTGCTTGACAAGACATCATCACCACACATACTGCCGAGCAGTACACACCGTCTGCAGGAACCAAACGCACGTAAACTCTCACAGGCACACTCCAGGCAAACATATGAACAACGCAGTCATTCATCCATCTTGATCTCACAATGCACAATGAGAACTGACGAGAAATCAGGAAGTACGACCATTATTACCAAAGGAGCAGTTCTCCATCACAGGACTGGTAAAGCGAACTCGTAAACACTGAATCAAAGGTACGGAACTCCCACTGGACTAGCAAGATACCAACGTTCGCTAGAAACAGAACCCTTGCATTATTTTGGATTATCATCAGCATCTTGAACACGGTTATTCACAGACTCAGCTCCGAACAGAATGACCAGATGGACAGGACATACGGTGGTTAGAGTACCTTGAAAAAAAAAAATAATAGTACGTAACATAAAGAAAACGAACACACTGCCGTTCACTGAACTGTGTGATGTATGTGGACTTAGTAGTGCCAAACACGACACCAGGGGCGGTAAGACAACACTGCAAAATAAGATTATCACCAGATCTGCGCAGATTTAACGGCCTTATTGGGGACTGGGTCAAATCATCGATCAAGGTATCCTCGTAGCTAAAGTATCTCTCTCTAAAAAGAAGAAAAAAAAAGATGCGCTAGGATTCTTTTGTTATTGTGGAGGTGAGGGGTAAGAGAGAGAGAGGGTGTGGGCACTGGTTTATCTTCCTTCCTATATGAGATACTCGACTGCACCACTACATTCAAGTGATCTAGTTCCTCTCAACTCGGAGATTTCAGGTCAGTGAGTACTGGTTGTGGCTAGGATTCTCGCACTCGACTTCGTGCCCTAACTTGAACAGGATTTAGGGTTAGACTTGCGCTTAATTCATGGTTCGGAGCATCGCGGGTGGGACGTTATACCCATATTACCAGGAAAAAAAATGTCTTCCTGATTTTTGTATGATTAATATTGTCTACTAATCACTGGTCGAATATCAATACCCTGATGCTTGTGGCTCCTGAATCAATGTATCGGTATTTAGTACAAAACGCACGAAAATATGAAGTAATTTCTTCAACATATTCTATTCGGTGCTTCGGAAGTTTTATTTCTTTAGAAATTATAATATATATATTTATATTATTAAACTTAGTCGCTGTATCTCGCGTTAGCGAGGTAGCGCAAGGAAACGGACGAAAGAAATGGCCTAACCCCCCCCATATATATATATATATATATATATATATATATATATATATATATATATTTTACCCCTGGGGATAGGGGAGAAAGAATACTTCCCACGTATTCCCTGCGTGTCGTAGAAGGCGACTAAAAGGGGAGGGAGCGGGGGGCTGGAAATCCTCCCCTCTTTTTTTTTTTTTTTAATTTTCCAAAAGAAGGAACAGAGAAGGGGGCCAGGTGAGGATATTCCCTCAGAGGCCCAGTCCTCTGTTCTTAACGCTACCTTGCTAACGCAGGAAATGGCGAATAGTTTGAAATATATATATATATATATATATATATATATATATATATATATATATATATATATATATATATATTGGAAAGGATCACAATTTTGCGCGATTAAGATATTCCTATGAGTCCACGGGGAAAATGAAACACGATAATGAAACTTATCGTGTTTCATTTTCTTCGTGGACTCATAGGAATATATATATATATATATATATATATATATATATATATATATATATATATATATATATATATATATATATAAACAACAACAACAGCGACAAAAAATTGACTTCAGAATGTTAACGAATTTCAAGACTCGAGTGAAGCTGCCCCGAAAGTTCTGAATCACGAAGCTGCTGCCTCCATGCACACGCCGGCGAGGAGGCGGGCGTGGGTTTGCCAGCTCTCCCAGCGTAACTGGACACCGCGCCGCTGCCAGCGGAATGTGACCACCAACACCACCTCTTTATATTTAGACACCTTGAAAGAAAATTTGATAGTGATTGCTAGTAAATGCTTCGGTCGGAGGTGATCTGCATATAAAAAAGTTTTCTGTAAAACGGTCACTCTCTCTCTCTCTCTCTCTCTCTCTCTCTCTCTCAAACACACACACACACACACACACACACACACACACATATATATATATATATATATATATATATATATATATATATATATATATATATATATATAATGCTTTGAACACAGAAAAAGAAAAATCTGCTTGAAATTCAACTTGCTTAATGGTCATTTACATCCAGAAAACCATGAGAGCCAACACCAAATGCTAAGTCGCCTGTTCATCACCAGTGCACTTCAATTTCACATCGGGATATAGTATGGCCAAACCTGTTCTGCTTTTACAATCAGCAGCCACACACGTGTGTGACACTGTGAGAAGGTTCATCATCAGAAAATAAGGCCGGTGACAATATGGGCCATTTTGATGGGCCACTTGTCATTCCTGTTTCACGACACCTAATCTTATCTTTCAACACTTTTGACGTAATCATCGGGGTGGCAGGGTGACAAGTACACTGCACTGTTATACATCTTACTAACATACGGTTCCAATTTTCTTTGCCAACGCGAGAATGGGAAGCGACGTCATCTAACACATGAAAAACAAGTATACTAAAGAAAACGTTTGGAGATGATCAGCAAATTATTTCGCCAAGTAATAAGTCCCGTATCACCACAATAGACCACAGGTCACATGCCCCCTGCTCTAGTTTCTCCCCTTTATCATTTCCTTGTATTCGAACTCACTGAGATTCTCATGTTATGACAGCTCGCGTCACCGGAAGTTACGTCAAACGTCGACGGCTCTTGACGTATGCCTTACGTCATTGGCGCTGAAGAGGGAAGACCAGCGGGGAAAAAAAAAAGAAAAAAAAAACAATGTGCTAAAACCACACACAGACCAGAAGCTACGAATAAAAGACCTGGTAATTAATGTAAGTAATTTCGTCGTGGTCAGCGTCTGTTGGGCAGAGATGTGTGGTGCTTCTAGACTCGTATGGTGTATGTGGCAACACGACACGTATGTATGCTAGTGACTTAAGCTAACCTTCCACTAAGCAATGGACAGCCAGCCATTGTCTCTAGCAGCATCACAAGTGTGCATAATATAACTTGTAATTAAATGTGATGAAAAGTGAAGAACACATCCGTAACTATCCAGGTTATTGGAACACGGGAACAAGCACTGGCTATGTAAACAATTAGGAACTACTGCGCTGTAAACTTTGTGTTTATCCTGTTTACTAAAACCACCAGTTAAACCCAATATTTACTACTGAAAAGATATCCTGCCTTTGTGACATAAGGTGAATCCAGCTCAGCACAAATCCTCACAAAAAAAACTGCAAAGAAACAATCCGTTAAATAGATCAAATTCGCCGGTGTTCGGCAGGTCAGATTTTTGCAGCGTAGGAAGAGAACACGTTGAATCGTCAAGGTCGACAGTGTAATCCTGTGATGTAGTGGGTTGTCAGGTAGTACGTGGTTTGGGTCATGGCAGGGGCACACCAGCGGCCGGCTCTTGGAAGCAGAGACCACAGTAATACCTACAGAAGTGGGAAAGTGAACCAACAGTGCAACGTGAGACATGTGGGTCAAGTTAAGAGGTCGGACTGGGAAAGCTGATAAGTCGACTTGCTTTGGACTCGACTTTGTCATGCAAATATGTACAACTTAAACCTCCCCAGACGTGACAAATTCTCCGAAATTAAGGCGTATGAACAGGGCTCCCAGTTTCTAGGAGTCAAACTGAGCTATCTGTGTGATGTGGGGTTAGGTGTTACAGTGATACCATTTGTTTACTGCGCTGAGTGGCGGAAGTACAGATCCTTGAAGAGAATCGAGAAAAGGCCGTGAAGAATCTTATACAGAGATATGGGCAGAACTTGGGCTTTAGAGGTATCAAACTTAACTAGGCTGCGTCTACCTCCGCCAGGAAATATCCTACTGAAGTCTGAGTTTACGCAGGAAACTGTGACAAGACGAGATACAGATCGAGCGAGAGAGGAAGGAGCGGAAGAAAAGGTAGTGGGAGAATGCAGTGTGTTGAGTGGTCAGCGTAGAGCGCTTCTGGTTATCTGCTGAGGGAAGATCCGACAAGATTTTGGAAGAGTGTTGAAGACAGGACAGAACCTTGAAGGGCACGAAGATACATCGTCCAGAGAGGAAAAAAGTAGAGGAGAAAAGCCAAAAGAAGAGCCTTTAGAAATGAGACCCCGATGCCATAACCTGTTAAAAGCTTCTGACACTCCGTGGATTACAGCTAAGGCCTCACTAAAGTCTTTCAGATATGATGACCACACATTAGGAAGAGGGCAAATGATAATCCTGATGGATCTTGCCTTGCGGGGTCCATACTCAAGGAAGACTGACATTGGAAGTGTTTAATTCAGAAAACAAGAACTGAGGAATATTTGAAGACTTTAGAAAAGAATTTACTTTAAGAGGACGACTGTTGGAAGGGTAAGAACGGTCACTCTGCTCTGGTCAACGCATGTGTCCAAGAAGGAAAGATTTTGGAAAAGACGAGCAAGAACAGGAGCAGGGTCACGTACACAATGCTTCAAAACACGGAAATGGATGTCATTGATCCAAACCTCGTGCTTGCGTCCAGACAGCGAAGTGTTGTTGGGATGTACGAAAAGATATCACAGGAGCGGCATAGGATCAGCAAGAGGTGAATCAGCCATCCAAGGTGGAGCTGGAGGAGGACAGATGACCAAAATGACTTGCTTTATCAACGGGGGAGAGACAGATGTAGTAGTGTCGTCACACCAGGAGAGTGGAGGGAGGATGGTAAGCCAGCATGAAATACCATCACGCACTGCATTGCGAGCGTTCGCCATCATGAATATCTAACCCACAGAACGTAAACTTGTATGCACCACAACACCTAACTTAAAACATATCTTAATCTGATAATCCGACCGACTAATCTTGCCATCCACAAACCATCTCTGCATGAAAATCGGAGTTGAGAATTTGGCAAGCTGGGCGGTCACACTGGTATCAGCAGCTGGCCCAGCGCTGCGCTTTATGGGAGCATGAAAAGCTCCCACGCATCCTAAGCCTCGCCCAACTCGACATCAACAGCAATGGTGCGGCTTTCCTCCCTAAATCCCCACAGTCGGTACAATCACTGTAGCACAAGCTCCCCTGGGGAGCTTAACAACACAACCCTAGTTTAACCATTACTGCCTCGTTAGGTTATGATATGGTAAACATCATAAACGTTGACCATCCTAACAGTAAGGTTGTCTGAGATCATGGCGTGAGCAAGACAGATAATTTGTTTCTTTCGGTGTCACTTCATGAAACTGCGTACGAAATTATCGTTTCATGTATACATTTCTGAATAATTTTATGAATTTCATGATAAACTGAATCTAACAAAGTTTTTAGTGCCATGATTCGAATTAGAATCCAAACTGTTACTTCGTAAAACATCAAAGAATGGGTTAACTTCGTCTTCGCCAGATCTCTATTTCCTCAATATTTCCATTATATTTTCTAAATTCCTCTGTTTAACCTTTGACCTTCACTTCCAATTCGCTGGTTGTGCCTAGTATTCATTCCTCCGACTAATGTAGCCGTGTGAGGCCTCAGAATTACCTTAAACACCTGGAGAAGGTGGTCAGGATTCTCGACTGGTGTGGCTATAACTTGACGACGAGAGCTTTCATGACTGATTGATTACTTAATATTATCTGCCAACAACAGAGGTCACTAGCGGCGGCGGCTTAACTGACCCTGAGAGGCAGGAGGCCTAATGCCGACATAACCAACCGTGACCCCCAAGCAAGGGTCAGGTCCTCAGCAAGGGTCAGGTCATACACACAGTGAGAACACGTACGACCTTGCAATGATCCTGTACACCTTAAGGAGAAGCTTCAAGACTTTTCACAGTTGGTGTTTACAACTTGACGTTGACGACTTTAATGACCCTGGTCGTTGAGACGTCTGAAGCCTTCATAACCCGCTAACGTTACTTAACCTTCTCTCCTTTTGGTGGGGTTCATGGCAAATGTCCCTTCTGGGGTGCGACGAAAAAGTCGTGAAGCAAGCATGTCTACGACCCTTTACTTATTCGTGTCTCTCAAACGATTATTAAGCATCGAGAACTCTCGTCTTATCACCTTCGCGTGTCGAATCCTCCTCACCACTCAGCTTTCCCTCCGTCCCTCATCGTCATTAACTCACGGTGTACCATTAAGAATTTCCTGTGCCATGAAGTCTTTCAAGAGGATTGTCCCTGGCCTTATCTATCACACATTTACAGCCTTTTCAGAGCTTCGCTTCATAATATATGCTTTATTTACTACGTTCGCTCCCATAACTTTTGTATAATATCGCCTGACTGATTCCTCCACACTATGTACTACGGACGAGAGTCAGCATACAAAGATTCTACTATTATTCAGATCTGAATGCCAAGTTATTATAAATTTATATAATTTTCATCATTTCTTGGGTTGAAGTATCTTACGTGATCATTCGTAAGATAAAGATAATTCCTTGTAATTTTCTGTTGTTGTCGTCGTCTTGAGACAGAGGCCATACATACAACATTAAAATGACTGTAGAATTATCTTGAACATCTTAAGAAGGTGTTTAAGATTTATTTGACTGGTGGTTATAACATGATGATGGCCTTAATGACCCTGACAGATAATATGACTAAAACCCACATCACGAGCCAAACATTCGTCTTGCAACATGCGAGTTCTTTTCTTAGTCGCAGAAAAGAACTGAAGGAAGAAAAGTAGAACAGGCAAAGTACTTTTCTTGTTCTCCTCAGTTCCTCTCTGGCTCTGCCCTACCATGACTCGTTTCCCTTACGTCATGTTCTAGCCTGGCACACTCGTTCCCTCCGTGGCACTTCCCTCCACCAGCCCCTCTTGTCCACCCTGTGGCAATGCCCTCCACCGGCCCTCTCGTCCACCCTGTGGCAGCTGCACGTTAAGGGAGGAGGTCCGGGGAATCCCAGGAAGATGTGCCAAGTTGCATTGCTGTCGTGCCCATCCCTCCTCACCACCTCCCACCCTCTCCCTCGCACGTTTTCTTTTCCCACCCCATTCAGCATCTCCTTCCCACTTTCCCCTCCTCTCTCTTATCCTACATCTTCCCATCCCTCCATCCCACGTCTTCTCATTCCCTTTCCATCTCGTCTATCCCAGTACCCGCGACACCCCCGGCAGGAGGTCCTTGTCCTTAACCAGTGCAATGCACAGGGGAAGTCTTCGCTACCTGAGCTCCTCGCTCCCACCCAGCTGGAGAGGCAGGCCGCTGCTAACGTGACACGTAATTAGCTCCTGAGGACCTGAAGGCTCAGTGACCGGCTCAGCCCCGAGAACCAAGAGCCAAGGGAGTTAGCGACGCCGGAGGTGGCAAAATAATCACTGTGGGACAAAAGACAACAGAATGACCCTTATTAGCCCGAATGACCCAATAACTATCCAACCAACCAGTAGACTTTGAAGAGCAATACATTCGGCGATAGTACATATGTTCTTAGAATCAACTATGGCTCGTGTTCATCTTCAGAATACGAGACGAACATTCGAGCTTGGGGTATACCAGAAATATGAGTATGGTAATATCATCCCGTTCATGAAATATTAAGTAGCATATTGGTCCCAGCCCCTCCTCGCGTTCGCGCTTAATAGTTTTCTTATAAGATAATACAAGGAAAATCCTGGAGAAGCTAAACTACACTTTAAAATTTAATCCTTAATGACATTTTGCTTCCAGTAGCTCGTTTAATCATTATTAGAAAAACAAACCAAACGTTCTCTCGCATATACGATTTTTTTTAATTCCTGAAACTATATGATTCATATTGATGTAAAGTACATTTAATTTCGTTATCATGTCTAATAAATATATCAATTTTCTCCCCAGTATATTTTGATACAATATTCATATAGTTAAATATAACCCAAAGGCTAGCTATTCAGTTTCATGTCACTGGTTCGCATTTTGTTTCCCCATAAAGCTTTTCGAAACAACTTGTGGAATGTGAAAAGAAAATACTGTGGTACATCCTCGTTCCCTCGAAAAGAATTCTAATTACAGTTACAACGTGGTAGTGGCCCTGACCCTCGATATTTCTAGAACAAAGCCATCAGAAATGATCGTCTCGTTTGTGGGGACGATTTTCTCGACGAGACTGTACTCCATAATGTCAACCTACGAGGACACAGCCCAGCTGAAGATGATTCCCTTCTCGGCGTAACCACAATCAGGATTCGTCCAGTGACGGCCGATATACACAGCAAATCCACGGAACAGCCACGACAGCTCCTCAAAACATGACACTTCACGGGAAAGCAACTGGTATCTGGGACAAACTAGAACACAGAGATGATAAAATCATAAACACAATTCAAAATCTTCATCAAACCACGGTAAAGGAATATATACGATGATCTCCATGGAGTAGACACCAAACTCGACGAAGCAACAATGACACCAATATTCTATATAACCAAATACATTATGAAACGCTGCCGAAGGATCCTGATTTGATGATCTCGGCAAGTCGAGAGCCATAACCAGCAATAGTTAGTGTTATGAATTATCGCTTTAATAACTTCAGATATAATTATCATTGTAGTTACCTGGAACGTATGACTGTGAAAATACTGATATGATTTCCTTCAATAGCGAGGGAATCACCTACGATACAATTAAGTTTAACACTCGTGAACTGAGCAGCCCACCCCACGATAGAGCTTCGCTTGATAAACATCCTTTACCCATTACGTCACATAATGAATTATCGTTTTCTACCCCACATTCATAGTGACTTCAGATCCTCCCGTTTTCTGAAATGGTATTCTAGTTTTCGATCACCTTTTTCCTTTTTTCAACGACCCCCTGCTTTCAGCAACGATGTTATATACTCCTTGCAATAGTATATATCTTACGTAAATACGAAAAATCAAATTTCAATTTTCCTCTACAGCCAATTCTGTTACAAACAACAACAAAAAAGCCATGATTCAGTCTGACACAGCTGGGTGGCTTTCCTCCACCATCTTAGATCTTGTCTTTTCTTTCGACCAGTCAGCTGTTAAGGTAAGTTATTCAACACATAATTCATTCTTTTTTTTTGTATCACGCTCTGACAAACGACGCAGACAAATAATACATTTGATTCTTGTATAAACATTTCTTTTTCAGCACCACTTTCGTTTTCTTTTAACAGCTAATACTATTTTAGTGTAATTCTTACAATGCTTGACAACAGTAGACAGCGTTTTGCATATCCTACTTTTACGAATAATCTTCCAATAAAAATGATACCGAATATGCAGCAGTCAGATTACAGTAATAATCAAAAGTTGGTAAAACTTGGGTAGGGTTAATATAATCAAAATCTATAAATCCTTGGGAAATATAATGCAGTCATAAAAATGATGGATACATTGCGATTCGCTGAGTTCGTTAAATCAGTGTTCTCGTCAATCAGTCGCTTGATTTCCCGCACTTGGGTTGCACAGGCCAACGTTCGTGAACAGCTCTCAGCAATTCCAAACATTCGACCGGTTCTCAGGCGAACACAAAGTAAAATGTAAAGTTTTCTCCTAAATTAATCAATTTTCATCGAACTCAACCTATTTTGGTTAGGTTTCCCTACGTTATTGAATTTAACCATCATCAATAACCAATAGCCATTAGGCTGTCAGGCATACTATACTGATTACACTCAAACACTTGTATGGTCATGTTATTGGATTGCTCGACAGTGAATGATCATGAGCCACAGGTTGTAACAATCACAACGATCGTGCTGTCGCGGTCAAAAGTTTTAAGGATACTCTACAACGTCTCTTAACTTGACGATGAACTTTGCAACATGTTATCAAGATGTGAGAACCCAACCCTATCTCACTGCGACCACAGTGGTCAAGGGTTCTTTCAGACCACAGAGTGTATACGTTGCTTTATTCTCTGCCTCACATCATGGCTGGCTGGGAGAGGTGTTCCTTTCAACATCACCCAAATCATCACTGGTCAAGATATACGACAATGCAGCACGACAGGATCAGAAAGTTGTTCGTTCACAGTGCACCAGACAACAGACTGATACGTGGGCAGTACTCAAGATACCAACATACGACACCAGACTTCCCCATGGTGTGCTTGGAGTAATAGTTCACACCTGAAGTTTGGCTGTCAATTTCTACTTAACCTTGGTAGTGGCTTCCTGGTCATACAGACCAGGATGTTGCTTTCGACCAGCTCTTCCAAGGCACTTTTATGGCATGGCAGTTTATCTTGCTAATTGTCTTCTTCAAGTCAGGGAACACGAATGATGCACAAGTGGAAAATGACCACCAGAGAGACTTGAGAATTGGACGTGAAGTAATACCGTCTTCCTTAACTGGCTGACGAATCTTTAGCACATTACCTGGTACGGCATCGGTTGGGTAGTGAGTACTTCCCTGATAATGTGAGGCTGACGTGTATGGTATGGATTCTGGCTGAATGACCAACTAGATGCCGATAAACAATAAAATTCAGCAACCTATATAAGAAACACATTCCTACGTTCGACAAGCAGACTCAGACTGAACGACTCTAGCACCGCTCGGGACAAATAAAATCCAACAATATCTTGAAGAAAACTATCGCTCTCATTCATAGAAGTGTGTTACCGGACTCCGCGAACCTCTGGCGGGGCTGAATCGTTGTCGATGGACGTAAAGGAGTACACTCCCTCTAGTGTCGTCAAGAACTTTCTCGCTCCTGCGTGAAGTACAAACGCGAGCTCAATGAACAAATCATACGATTGTATGATAATAATGGAAAACCATGGAAGTCGTCGTAAGACATCACACGAGATGTGAAAACAGAAATACTAATTACTGCTTTATCGAAAGGGAGACCACACAAAGACCAATCAACATTCACAATCTTCGTGAAAGATATTCTTCAAATTTATCTAATTTAGACATCATCCCAAAAGGGCTAACCTAAAATGCTAATCAAAGTCTTTAACCAATTTATGGAAGACCTATTGTGAACTCTTTATTGTGCGTCGGTCCTTACATCATGATTAGGTATTGAAAAAAAAAAGCAACTATTCTTCTATCAATGAAGGAAAAAATTAAATCTAAGACAATAAAGGGTTCTACAACCGAGCTGTGGAAGGAAAGAAATAAACAACGTATCCGTCAATCGTCCACTTGCGAACGTGTGCACAATATATGCGTTTCTTGCTCTATGACCTAGACAGAGGTGGAAAGACACAAGCATTCCATACTCGATAACAGAATCAAAAGCTTTACTTGCAGCAAAAAGGCGAAAAGAAGGGAGACTGAAATAAGAGAATGTGAAAGAGAGAGATCTGACCGGCCGAAATGATTTAGATTGAACTCTGCTTAGGTGGAAAGTTGAGAATGATCCTCCACAGACGTGTGTAAGATGTACTCCCTTCACGAACGATCCAACACTGTACAGGCTGAGGAGCTGCTCAAACGAGAAATATAAGTTCCACGAAAGATTAAACTGGTCGAACAATGGAATATTCCGGGAAAATAGCTGCCAAGAAGATTCTCGCAGAGAAAAACTGAAAGAAATTGCGTTTCGAGGCTACGAAACTGAAGAAAGATGTTGTCAACACCCTGAAACAAGTAAAGTCGAAGTTTGGCGATTGATACATGTACGTATGGAAGGTTTCTATTTGAATGGTACAGGGAAGAGCAGAGTTCAGTTATATGAACAGAAAAGGATGAGGGGAGGAAAAGAAGTAAATATATACGGAACATTAATAACGATAAGAGAGGAAGGAGGGGTCGATGAATCAGTCACTACAGAGATGAATCGACTGGGGAGAAAACTGGAACTTAAAAGCCATACATAAAACACAGTACATCAGCGAAGATATAAGTGAGAGACGTCTTGTGGGAGAGGCTACGTAGTCGAAGAATGGGACAACTTGACATTAGCAGAACAGCACGTGAAGCCATGAACGACAGTAGACTTTGACAAAGTCCGAGCTAGATCGCACAAAACCTGGGGAGGTCAAAGGTACACAAGACGTATAACAGGTGTGATCGTATTAATATAAATACACAATCCTGAAGCGTACAAAGTCATCCACTTCATCGATAGTATAAACTGGAACAAGATCCAGTGCAAACTCTCCGAGATTACTAAAGTCCTAGAAAGACGTAAGAGATTAACACATCAGCTACAGCGGAGTTCCTGAGAGGATAAATAATTTCAAAGGTCGCGATCTATGTTCCAGGTAAAATGTATAGGTTGGGAGGAGTGAGGTGAACAGATAAAGAGAAGTCTCATGGAGGCCAGAGGTAGGGTTGTAGCCAATACTGCAGCTTGGTGAGTCCACCGTCTCCCTGAAAGCTGACTCAGCATGAGTCCCGCGGGCTTTTAGCACCCCACGACACTAAATGTTAGAGGGCAATATTTTTCTAAATAACTCTTGATATATTGAATAATGTAAGTGAGGGGGAGGGGGGACAAGGGAAGGAGCATGAGGGAGTGCACAGTACACATGACAAATCAAGGACCTCGTTCACTGCACACAGCATTTTGTGTGAATGAAAGGAAAAAAAAAAAGAATTGTAAAAGACCTATCCAGGAGCCTCTCTGTAAACGTGAGCGAAGTGCAACACTGTTAACAAGAGAACGGGTAACAACACGATGACACTAGTTCCATTACTTCAACTCCCAATGTTCTTTTGTTTATCATCTCAACAGGTAAGCTGGGGACCAGCTCACTTTTATTACAGGTATGATTTTCGTCAACTCTCTCACATGATTTTTTACAGTCTTCCAAAGAACGCACATAATAATCAAAATGCATACATGATACACACGTAAAAAAGTCAACATGAATCACCATACATGCAGACATTTACCATACTATGATGAGGTTCTCAAAAGATTAAAGAAGGAAACGCCCTAATGCCATTATTAATTCATTATTAGTGTTAGTTGTAGACATTAGTTGATCTAACATTTAAGAACGATGTTTGATTATTGCCTGGTAATCGTGGGCAATTTGTTGACAACCATAAACTTCCTATGTTGAAAAAAAAAAAATTTCCCATTTTCCTTTTTGAAAATAATGATGTATTGCAAAACGTATATATATATATATTCAGTTAGCTTTGCAGTTATCAGTGATTAGTACTATACCGTGCACTAAAATTTCTGAAGCTTCCCAGGTTATTTGACAGCCATTCAAAAACTATCTTGTCGAAAAGAAAAAAGAAAAAATGAACTTAGTCTGCGATCCGAAAAAAAAAAAAACTGGATCGCAGAAAACATTCGAACTAACGAACGGACAAGACAAGAGTAGAGTGCAGTTACAAGATCCTAACAGTGGAACTATCCAGTGGTTCCTGGGAGAAGTAAACTATTAGCTGGTCTCCTTTTCAAATGCCACTTAACCCACAATTGGTTCAACGATTAACGAATTTAACATTCTTGTTTTACATCCGGAAACTATTCATCTTTTCCAAGACAACAAGTCATCAGAATGGTATTGTATATCTATGTAGTACAAGCTAATATCATGAAGGTCCTTCTGATATGTAGGATTCGATCGACTATTATTCGTTTGTATGAACTTTTATCTACCTAAAATCAGTGATACGATCGTTGATAAAGGATGCGACGAACTGAAACAGACGCTGTATTGCACAACAGCACAGTGAACAGTGGCTGAGCAATGAACTTGAAAAGTTTGTCTAACAAGACTCTGGACGTGCTCTAGAAAGTGGACGTAGCTATGCATTAAATGTATTCATATACATATCCACGAAGGTTCTTTACCTCCCGAGGAGACCTGAAGTTAAGGATGATTTCACTGTTCTGTCTCGATATCTAATCCACCTTACAGCTGTGTGACAATCCTAGGATCGATCATACGAAAGTACAAAGGGGCTGTTGGTGAACACTGCAATTATTACATCACATTGTCTGAAAAGGTTAGGATTGTCTTTGTCATATTCATTTTTAACTAAGCCTGACCTTCAGCTGTTTACGTTAGTTTACGAACGTCAGCTTCGATATACCGTAAGGCTATCTAATTTGAAATTAGATCCAATCGGTGACTTGACAGGAAGTGTCTCAAAGACTTAAAGTAAGGAAGGATACGGCAAAATTTCAAACAGTAGGCACTCAGACCAAGTAAATAATCGTTTAAGTACGAGATGAGGAAACTTTTGAATTATCCATTCAACAACAGGATTGTTATCTGAACCAACTGACGATAAATTCAAAGCTTAGAGAGACCAAGCTAATCTTCTGTTTACCCTCCACCACGAGATAGTTTACTGCTAGGGTGAGGCAGGCAGACAGTGGGTTACCTGAGTACTCCTCCTCGCCCTCGCCTCCTAGAATATAAAAGTCAAGTGAGGTTAGCAAAGTAAGACATTAGGTAAAGTGAGGCGAAATAAATTCAGTACTGGTACTGAAGTCTGATGAGCACTGGGAGAGAGAAAAGAAAACAGAAAAGTAGACATATTGAATTTATAAACTTTTAGGCTTGGCTGAATAAGCTGCTGCTGATTGACAGTGAAAAAAAAACACCCTGATTTTTAGAATTCTAAAAATTTAAAGCATAGAAAAAAAAGTAATTGGCAAGAAATGTTACTCTATATACAAGTAATATGACTATAGAAAAGTGTTGATAGATGTCAGAGGCAAGCTGCAACTAAAAAGGTAAGATGACATAATATTAATGCATAAAAATCTCAAGAACAGGTAACAGCAGTGGAAAAAAAATAAAGATAAATGTAAGACAGGAAACCAGAGTACGCCATTCTTTTTTTACGTGTAGTCGAAATATAATCACGACACACGAGAATTTCTGATACGTTAAGCCCTGATATTATTCACACAATCTTGTAAAGCAGGCAGAGATGTTTATGCTGCTTATCATACTAAACTGAATTCTTTCGTAAATGAAGTATCACAAGCTCCAAATAATTCATATAAAGACAAGCAAAATGTATTTGGATCGGGGATCCACATGTAAATATGGGAAAAATTAGTTCTTGACCGAAACATCGAAAGACTTCTAATTCTTATCTACCATTCCTTCCTTGGTATATCATATATATTTTTTTTTTTATACAAAATAACACTTGCAGGGTATATTTCGCTGGGCTTGAACTATTGTCAGCAGCGATACGGTTGTCGTGTGTAAATTTATTGCCAAATCTTTGACAAAAAGTATTATCCGATTCATCCAATTTATCTTCAGGAAACTATAAAAGGTTTCTTGTGAAGATATTCTTACCCACAAACAACTAGGCAAAATCTCTATATTTTGAGCATCTTGGTGTCTTACATCACGCGAGGCAATGACACTATCAATGAGTAAACTGTGAAAGTGAGCTGGAGCACTCCTTTAGTTCTCGTACAAGCTCAGATAAAGTGTTAGAACTCAGAAAAAACATAAATACCTATACCATATTAGCCTTGATACATGTACAATGTGGTATTAGCCTCACCGAAAAATGGATTTATGTAAACTCCTCGTTACTTACAAGCACAAATTAATCAGTTAGGCTACCTCGCAAAATCGTAGATTAATCCAATGTTAGTCTCGCTCAGGAGGGATTAATACGGTTAGCCTACAGCAAACTCTGACTGGTAAGATGCTATTTACAGCGAGGATTGCACGAACGAAGACCAGCGTGCCTAGTCCATTTATGTACCTTTGAACTGCAACGTAAAGCAGTCCAGAGAAAGAGCAGTTTCAAAATTTCTTCTCCATTCAACGAATTTGACACCTGATAAAGTTTTGTTCCTAATGGTAAAGGCAAATATATAAAATATCCTGACAATAACAAATAAGTGAATAGTACTACGAAAATATTACAGAATTATGATTCTTATACCTTAGGATTTCCTTCCTACACATACATGCCTATCTTATACACATCCTTCTGCGCTAATCTCAAATAAGATAATATCACATTCCACACAATGATAACACTGAGTGCATGAATCCATGATGATACTGTGAACTTTACTGAACTGCTGACTGCAAGATGAAATAAAACAGGTTCTACCTCCACCCATCGCCCTGACAAGGGTTACTGGGAAAGTTGTCAAGTAACAAAGTAAAAAATAATCAGAAGGAAAAACTCGTTGAACCACCGCGTGACATTTCGTTTCGTATGGAGGGGAAAAAATTCCTGCCTCTCATTGCACTTAAGTTAGTTTTTCTCAAAAAGGAAATGTAGAAAAAAGAATGGGAATGAAACCTCACAAGTGCTATTTCGTGACATGGTTGCTACGACCAACCGCGTGTAAAATCCTAGTTAAAAGTGCGTTTGTGGTCTTTTGGTGTTGCAGTTTCGCAATGCCGTTTACTTTCGCGTGCATTTTCATCAATAACAGCCGCTGGTTGGCGGTTAAATCTGTTGATACTCTGCTGTTTCAAGATAATCACCTCCTTGTGCATGACAATAAATCAACTTAAAGGTCAGGGGTTATAATTTCGTATTCATGGGTCGTTGTGCTCAAAATATTTAGTTTTTAAACATATAATAGCTACGTAGTTCCCTGTCGTTGTACTACCCAATGTTAAGCTTACAAAAGTACCATCCTTGGCTACTTCCTAATACACGAGGGTATCTGTGATACATACATCCTTCTGTGAGATGACAACACATTATGAAGTTCGCATGGCCAAAGTTCCACAATTATACGAATTCTAGGATATCTCTTATATATATATGAATTCTGCAGCAAGAGAAGGCATTGGCTTTTATGTTAAAGCAAATAATTCTCATTTGCTATAAGCAGTGATCCTCTTATTATGAACTTTCACGAACGATTAGCCAATTATCTTACAACGAAATGTCTGACGCAGATGGCAGTTAACATTAAATCACGCTTCAACAAAGAGATCATTATATTGACAGTTTATCACACCTACAAATGCTGAGTGCCCGTACAGCATAATTTCTATGAAATATCTTAAAAGTTATTGAAGCTCACTGGCGAACAATATCTCATATATATATTTCGTAAATGAAATATTTCTATTAAATAAATGTGTAGATACGAACATATAAAGCGACATTCATTTGTAGTTTTAACAGCATGATACACAGAACGATTTTGAAATTCTGCGACATTTCATTGACCACATATGAGGCTATCTGTAATTTTTCATTTGATTCAACAAATGTTAACGTTTTCATAACCACATACATGGCTATCGGTCATTATTCATTTGATTCTTCAATGTTCACGATTTATGTCTTATTCTGTTGCGTTAATTTCCTCTATTTTCATCCTACTGATTAACTAATAATACTTTAACCAACTTGTATACCTTTCGTTTTTACGAACTCATTCATCTTTCTTTAATCTTGCTTTCGTATCCCGCCAGCTCACATCTCTTCATCTCCTAGTATCTCGTACCTCCTGGAAGATGATGGTATCTTCCCTCTCCCTGCTAACCCTACTACTTACTACTCTTCATCACTACTTAGCTGTCCCTCCCCTTTTCCTATTACCTAAGTGTCACTTCCTAAAGCTAATCTAACCACTGCCTCACCGTCTACAAACAAACTTTTGGCCACTGTCACCATCTTCCAAAAGATAACCTCGCCGCATACCGTCACGTATTGTTATTTGTCTTTTCCATTTATCCCCAGTTACTCTCTTTTCTCCCTTCTACTTTACTCTTAGCCACCCCCTCCCCCTTTCCTGCGTGCCACCAAACCTACCCCTCCTGCTCTTGGTCACCGCCTACTGGTCCTCACCTTCATGAATCCAGCGCATGGATCGCTTCTTGCGCTTCATGTACATGGACTGCCCGCGGCTCATCTTGTTGTTCTCGTCCACCAACGAGAAGGAGATGCGTTGCGCCAGCTCCACCTGGTCGTCGATGGTCGGGTGATCCGGTCGGTAGAAGGAGGACGAGGCAAAAGCTTTCTCTGTCGGGAGAGAAGACAAGTGAGTGGATACGTTTTCAGGAGACACACAAAAGATGGACTACGTATACTACTGACGCTATATCACAGGAGGAGACATTACAGGAGGACAACACATAAGGGACATGTATAGTGATAGCTACAGGGCAGGAAGGAACTCACCGATGGCATAAAAATACACAAAATATTCAGCTGAACCTTCGAGTCGACCTGCGCTGGAAAACCATCTTAATGAAAGTAATTATAAGACATAATTCGGGAAGGAACGATGCATCTTCATTATTGATAAAGGAGGACAATTCTTCAAATTTATCTATTGGAAGTTACCGAAAAGTCACGGTTTGTCTGGTGAGTTCTGGTATCGCATAACACAAAAGGAAGGAATGATATGGTAAACAAACCAGCATGGGATAATCAAGAAACATAAGACGTTCAGGCGGTAGAAGTGTGCGAGTAGCCTATCTTTTTATCTATTCAATTCATTTACTGCACAGTACTGAGTATAATCATATGATGCCCAGCGTTGTGAAACTAAAGAATCAATCAATGATTAATGATCAAGACTGAATGTTATGATGGGCAAGTTAAGAATTAAAGTTTTACGTTAGAAAAAATAATTTCCTCCTCTGAAATGCCACAGAGAGAGCCAGGAAGAGGGATATCGTCAACTGGAAAACTAAATATCAACAAAGAAATAAACATAGAAAATGGACCACAGATAATGTGGTGTAACTACTGATTCCTGGTCCATATCAGGGCAAAAATGTGTTCAAAGCGCGCCACTTCTGGGAAACGTGTCGTCGTCCAGGATAAGCAAGACCACAGGGCAGGCTGGGTGCAGCAGAGACAAGGTATCCAAGCATGCCACCACACTCGCTCCCGGACACGTTGAAAACCACGCACTCGCACCAAGCACAACGCTACACACTCTTAACGCACACACACACACACACATCATTCCACAATTGTCCTAAGAAAAAAACATTGACAAACTATTACTTGCCACATTTTCTTTAACGTAAACTGCGGTATAAAAACAGAAACTGGCATAACACTTCCACAGAACACGTAAAGAAAAAACAAAAACAAACCTGTCACGAGTCTTTCAAGGTTAACAGGTGCAGTAACACCCAAGTGCTCCACACCCACCTCCCTAACACAGGCCTAACTCAATAACACTTTGAATATCATGGTGTGTGAGCCGTCTGAAGATTAATGCTACCTATGGTGAAGTACACACAGTAAATTCACTTTAACAAAAGGTTTAAAATGACGTAATATATGACTGCAAATAATGCTGCTTTGGTACACACACAAAAAAAAAAAAAACTTGTCTCCAGCATCTAAACATATTAGAATGGAAAGGTTTAATGTTGTCTGCCGAAGACGAGACAATTCTTACTGCTTATTATATCTAGACCTGCGTCTACCACACACATGTTGACCATATTCATACCATAACCGTCGATCAGACAGAGACGGCCAGGCCACCAACCACACTCATGTCTATACAATTGACCAGACCAGACTACCGACCAGACTGACGGCCTGACTATCGACCAGACTGATTTCTTGTCCATATGCCAGACTGACATCCAGACCATCGACTAGACTGACCACCAGACCATCGACCAGACTGACAGCCATACTATTAACCGGAATGACGGCCAGGTAATCGACCAAACTGACGTCCAGATCATCAATCAAGCTGGTGCCATGACCACAGACCAGACCACAGACTAGACTGACTGCCAGAACATCGACCAGACCCACTTTCCCCACCATGAGCCAGACTGTTACCACGATCAATGACCACATCTATGGCCAGACCATCGACAACACCAAAATGCATTCCCTCGACCAGACTGACGGCCATAAAACTGACCGGACTGACGGGAAGGCTATCGCCCAGGGTGACTGGGTGACTGCCAGATCATCAGCTAGACTGATGCCATGCCCACCGACCACACTGTACATCAATACTTTTCTCTGTAGAGTACATCAGCTCAGCCAGAGATTAGGGTCCAACCGATATATGTGAGGTGTATCTGTTTACCCGGAACTTGTAGGGTATGTCTCTTCATGGGAAAGTTGTAGGGTACACATCTTCATCAGCAAGTTGCAAGGTACACCTGTTTACCTGAAGGTTGTAGGGTACAGCTGTTCACCTGAGGTTGTAGGGTACAGCTGTTCACGCGGAGGTTGTAGGGTACAGTTATTCATTCGGTTATAATGTACGTCTGGAGGTTACAGGGTACAGCTGTTCGCCCGCAGGTATTATGGGTGCATCTGTTCACCAAAGGACTGTGGCGTACACCTGCCACCCAAAGGTTGCAGGGCACAGCTGTCTATCCGGAGACCCAGGGTAAACCTGGTCACCCCTGAAGGTTGCACACCTGTTCACCCGTAGATTGTAGTGTACACCTGTTCAACTCCATATTCAATTCCATATTCACTGCTGTAAAAGACTCCATGTCCAAGTCTGGCACGGGCCCTTGTCTTTTGCGGTTATTTTGTGCATTATGATACTGCATTCACTTCAGTTTCATAATATTTCAACTATTTCTGTAAAGGTTTGTCTTGTCCTCACATATAAATGATATAACTTCAGCTGCTAAACTAAACATTTGCCCTTTGAGATGGACTAGTCTTGAATATAACTCCTCATACATCTTGGGGAAACAAAACATAATGAAAGTTTACCATAAAACAAAGTTCCTTGACAATGCTAAAGCAAATCATGGCGCTCCCTTACCGAAATATTCCCATTTTCGTTGAGGTAGGTAACTACATAGAAAACGTGCTATTCAGACTGATTTTCAAGGTGAACTCAACTCGGAGAGCTGCCCCACAAGCGAAGTGTGACGTACAGAGTCTAAAGATAGTTACTGTAGTGGGGTTATTATCTAGGAGTGACAGGGGGCATGCTTCAGGAGATACTAACTGAAACTGAGTTTGTAAGAAGGTATTCAAGTTACAAATTCATTGAAGGTGACCAAATTACAAAGGTGGCCCCCATTACAGAGAGGGTCCTAAAACTGTTGGGATCATTAAGGCCTCATAGAGCAAGCAGACCTTCTACTCAATTGACCATGACTTAAAAAAAAAAGTAGATTCTCACCAAATGTACCTTTAGATTACATATAGCTCATTTCACTAGTCATTTAGGTCTTTGATATGAGGCTACAGATGGTGGCGTAACGAGAAATGCTTTGTGGCCAAAGGAGGAGCGAGCAAACTTAAGATAGAAATTACGGTTCATATGAAAATTGCTATCATGAGAAGGTCAGGTATGGTAATCTTATATATCCATCTGTTACAGAAGCTACTTCATGATTCTTTCATTCCTATTCTAACGTAAGAGATTAATAATGAAATTTCAAGATCTGAAAAAGTGCAAAAAATTTTGTTTGCAATACTGGACTTTGTGGATTACAGTATCAGTAAAACGACTTAACAATACGTGCAACCACGCATGAATATATCTAAATCACTAATAACTTTAAGGTAAACAAAGAAAAATGCAGCAGAACTACAGAAAACTGCAAAGAAAATACCCCTGATGAAGATAGAATATCATATATATATACATATATATATATATATATATATATATATATATATATATATATATATATATATATATATATATATATATATGAGTCAAGCAAGCGGGAGATGCAAAAGCCAGCATAAAATAGGAGGTTAAACCTTATGGAAGACAGACAGACAGACAGCCACATACTGGTAATAAAAGACACACACACACACACAGCCCACACTGCAACTTACAGTTCAAGGCTCAAGGCTCATATGAGGCTAGGCTGTTATCTAGAATGCTCCCCAGCCAGCGAGCGAAGCCCCTGGCCCCTCCCCTTAGGCAAGACCCCCAACAAAAGAACATCTTGCCTTACTGGACATACTTTTCCTGGGCGTGAGGTCGCCCGAGTCAGTCGCTGGCGTAAAGAGACGCTCTAGACTGATCTTCTTCTCTCCTTCCTCGCCATGGTCCACCTGCAAGTATGAGCGGGAGTTAGGAAATCAAACCACTTACTCGAACATTTATTCCTCGCAGTCCAAGAGTTATTCTCAAGCTTTGAGGTCTACAACTGTACAGTGAGTTAGTCTGGAATGCAAGGTACACACGTATAAGGGTGACGTGTTGTCAAAGGCCTGAACCAGGGTATGTGAGGCAGCCCAGAGAACCATGGTAAGGTCTGCGGGGTTTGGTTGAGGACAGGGAGCTCTGGTTTCAGTGCAATACACATAGCTGGAGAATAGATGTGAGCGAGGAAGGCCTTTCCATGTCTGTTCCTGGCGATACCTTGCAGACGCAAGGAACAGCGAGCCAGTATATACTCGTGTGTGTGTGTGTGTGTGTGTTTGTGTGTGTGTGTAATAAATCATTAACTAAAGGGAGTTTGGTTGGTTGGTTCTTAGAGCTGTAAGTCGACTGCCAATGTCATTAAGGTCATCAACCGTCAGGTTATAACCACTTGTCGAAGATCTCCACCACCTTACTCATACGTTCAAAATGTTCAGTTCACAGACCATACACGCACACGGCACGTATAGATACTGAATGTATGTTGTTGGATGTAATGTCTATGTTTTCTCGTCACTAAACAGGAAATTAATGCATACAAGATAAACATACACAAAACATATTGACCTTTTACCTAACACCACTTACGTTAACTTGCTTCCTCACATAAGCCAATATACAGCCTGACCAATGTAAACTCCAGTATTCTTAAAAGTGTTCACCAGAACTTTTAGAACCATTTTTAAGAACAAATTCCGACAAATGCCATTATATAGTTGGAACTTATGATGAACAAAGTAACAATAGAAGCACACTTCAAGACAGACATTTATCATATTCGGGTTCTCTACTCATGGCCTTCAGCAGACCAAACTAAAAAAACAAAAAAAAAAACAAAGCAGAAACTGATGTTGCTGTTACGTGGACACAACAGGGTCGCCGAGACTGGCAGACCGAGTCTCCTACTTACCTCATCCTGCTCTCAGTGTGTCTCAACAGACGACCGACCCCACCAGTTCCAAGCTTAGGAGCAAAGCCGAAAAGATTCAAAAGATTCTTCCCAGTGAGAGCAACTGGCCCTCAAAATGAATATAAAAGGGAGAGAATCCTCGGACTGCCGTCCCTCTCCTATGAAATTTATCCTCGTACTGAACCGGCCGGGCTAAATGTAGATCCGCGACTGTCAACAGTGATTGCAATCATCAGACAGATGGCCATATATTTCAAATGTCGTTAATGTTGACTGATCTAATCAGAGGCATTTTTACGAGCATAACATAGATTACATCATTATTATACGAGCATAACATAGATTACATCATTATTATACGAGCATAACATAGATTACATCATTATTATACGAGCATAACATAGATGACATCATTATTATACGAGCATAACATAGATGACATCATTATTATACGAGCATAACATAGATGACATCATTATTATACGAGCATAACATAGATTACATCATTATTATACGAGCATAACATAGATTACATCATTATTATACGAGCATAACATAGATGACATCAGTATCGTATGTACTGAAGAGTAAGTGTATCTTATATTTAAGAAATTTAAATGGATTGAAATCGTTATACTATATTAGCCTAACAGTAGCACTCCCGCCTGCCACGCAGGGGTCCCGGGCTTGATCCTGGCTGTTGGATGTTTGTATGTTACATGGAAGTGCGTGTTCATATACACTATATTAATGTGTGTGTGTGTGTATATATATATATATATATATATATATATATATATATATATATATATATATATATATATATATATATATTCTTACAAGTCCACGGGGAAAATGAAACACGATAAGTTCCTAAGTGCACTTTCGTGTAATAATCACATCAGGGGAGACTCAAGAGAGAAATATAACAGTCAGTTGATATAAAACGAAGAGATGTAGCTAGGACGCCATTTGGTACACACACACACACACACACACACACACACACACACACACACATATATATATATATATATATATATATATATATATATATATATATATATATATATATATATATATATATATATAAATATATATATATAATGACTGACATTTTTTGCCCCTCCTTAGCTACATGAAAAGACTGTAATATTTTTCTCTTTAATACTACACTGATCTATACTTCTCACATCTTTCCCACTATCACAAACAGCATCGAAGGGACACAGTGGTCTGCTGCCGTTTGAATTCCTTTTTAAGAACGGTGTCTTCGTTTATGAGAGACTAACACAGTGAACTTCTGTGAAGTGAGAGTGTGGTAGCATTACCCGCAGAGTAAGGTAAGCGTTCACAGGTAAAAACAAGTCAAGTGATAAAGGACGCATCAAATCTCAACATTATAGACGTACGCTACGTGAGGCAGACGCTTAACGTACGCGTGTCTACTGGCAGGTCATGACTTAAGACCTCGGAGCATATGATACACAGATTATGTACGTGTTTGGTTTACTAGGCCAGAACTCTTCTAAACAAAGTCTGTTATTTCATCCTACTTTTACGTCCGGAAAGCAATACTTGTAAGGTAAAATATACGTAATTCTACAAAATTAGAATCTAGAATGTCATGACACAACTAAACTGCCAGATTATGTAAAATATTCTTAAAGTCTTATACTTCTAAATATAGGTAAAAAACATTTCAATTCCTTGTTTGATTAAACTAATACATATGATATATCCGATACCTATGTCTTATTGAATAAAGGAATATAGATATTTCACAAATATAATACTAGACGCAATGTCTTTCTTACCTAACCACAACCAAGTCAAACGACTATAAATGAACTTCCCTTGTATTATAAAATGAGTCAGTGTTTAGAAAAGCACACTATTTACATTTACAGTATTTCTAAACTAACACATGGCTATGTCCACCACTACAGTGCGTCACATCTGTCTGCCACATCGCTGTTGTGTGTAAACTCTGTTCATTCACATTTTACCGTCACAGACCGAGTAAGTCTTCCTAAAATAATATCTTAATAAAAGAAAAAAAGGGGACACACTGGCCAGCTCCTTTATAAGTTATATAACAGTCCAATAGCTTAGGACAGCCACAAGATGACGTGCATTCCAAACTGCAATAGCAAACAGTAATGTTATCGTATCAGAGGGAGGAGAGAGAGGGCAGGGTGTCCGTGGTGAGAGGAGGCGAGATTACAAGCAAGGTGACAGTGAGGAGGAGGAGGAGGAGGAGGAGGTCATCACAGGAATGAGTGTATGCGAGGGAGGAGTACCCGAGGTGATGGTGAGGTAAACGCATCTATGGTGATAACATTATGAGTGATGGTGAGGGAGTACCCAGGTCCATATCAACAAGGGAGAGTGTACGAGACGCCAGGGATGAGGTGCACAAGAGGCCCGTGTTGTGTCCGGGGATGGTCCGCGACCCTCTTGGCTCGCTAACCTCTACGTATTAATAGCGATGATGTGGGCTCAGAGCTGGGCCGGCTATACCCGGGTATGGTGACATCTCCCCCATCTCTACCCCCCTCCCCCCTTTCCCCAGCCTACAGACGTCATCTAACTTATCAAATATTTTCCCTCGCAGTTTCCTATCTCAATCTCTCTCATCTTCCTCATCTGTTATTCATCAACCTTTTTCGCCTCGTCCCTTTTCGTCTTCTCGACACCTAATAGTATTAATCTTCGCCTGGTACACTATTCTCGACTGCCCTTTACGTATGTCTTCTCTCAGCTCTTACCACTCTAAAGTGTTCCTCCCTGAGTCGGCTTTAATAACATATCTATTACACCGTTGTAAGGGTGATACAGCACCCATCTCCCCTACTGACTTGTCCCAAGGTGCGTTCTGGTATACCCCGACACCAGAATCTCTTAGTAGTGGAAGGGTAAGGATCTATGGTACGCTGGCTTGCTTAGCTTTGACCGACAACTGAATGATCAGGTCAGAGATGACATTAGCATACCAGAGTCGCACGGTCGTACTGGAGGGTCGTACCGTCGTGCGCAGAGGGTTATATCATTGTGCTTAAGGGTCGTACCGTCGTGCTCAAGGGTAGTACCGTCGTGCTCAAGGGGAGTATCGTTGTGCTTAAGGGTCGTACCGTCGTGCGCAGAGGGTTATGACATTGTGCTTAAAGGTCGTACCGTCGTGGTAAAGGGCCGTACCGTCGAGATCCGTACCGTTGTACTCGAGGGTTGGACTGACTGTCTTGTTCAAGAGAATAACAAAGCGAGTCCGGCGGCAGGACAAACCCCCCCTCTCAGTACATCTCACCAGGTGTCTCCCTCAACAGTGAAGTCTAGGCATTACCACCTTCTCTGACACAGTTCCTTACCATATTCCTTCCCCCTCCCCACCTTGTATAATACAATGAATATCTCTGATGTAAAAAACAAAAAAAATCTTCACAATGTATGAATAACAATGCTCGTGAATATGCAAAATGCTCGTGAGCGCAAAATGTAAGTTCGTGAAAGTGAAATATGAACGAGGGTCATCATCCCGCGGTTAGGTCCATCTTTGTAAACAGTTTACCCAAGATCTGACGGCCAGAGTCGAGGGTTTGGGTGAGGAAAACTTTTCACATTAGATACTCTACTTACAACATACGTTAACATCCTGGTTTTTTTCATGTTTTCATTCCACCATCTCTCATATATATATATATATATATATATATATATATATATATATATATATATATATATATATATATTTTTTTTTTTTTTTTTTTTTTTTATACTTTGTCGCTGTCTCCCGCGTTTGCGAGGTAGCGCAAGGAAACAGACGAAAGAAATGGCCCAACCCTCCCCATACACATGTACATACACACGTCCACACACGCAAATATACATACCTACACAGCTTTCCATGGTTTACCCCGGACGCTTCACATGCCTTGATTCAATCCACTGACAGCACGTCAACCCCTGTATACCACATCGCTCCAATTCACTCTATTCCTTGCCCTCCTTTCACCCTCCTGCATGTTCAGGCCCCGATCACACAAAATCCTTTTCACTCCATCTTTCCACCTCCAATTTGGTCTCCCTCTTCTCCTCGTTCCCTCCACCTCCGACACATATATCCTCTTGGTCAATCTTTCCTCACTCATTCTCTCCATGTGCCCAAACCATTTCAAAACACCCTCTTCTGCTCTCTCAACCACGCTCTTTTTATTTCCACACATCTCTCTTACCCTTACGTTACTTACTCGATCAAACCACCTCACACCACACATTGTTCTCAAACATCTCATTTCCAGCACATCCATCCTCCTGCGCACAACTCTATCCATAGCCCACGCCTCGCAACCATACAACATTGTTGGAACCACTATTCCTTCAAACATACCCATTTTTGCTTTCCGGGATAATGTTCTCGACTTCCACACATTTTTCAAGGCTCCCAAAATTTTCGCCCCCTCCCCCACCCTATGATCCACTTCCGCTTCCATGGTTCCATCCGCTGACAGATCCACTCCCAGATATCTAAAACACTTCACTTCCTCCAGCTTTTCTCCATTCAAACTCACCTCCCAATTGACTTGACCCTCAACCCTACTGTACCTAATAACCTTGCTCTTATTCACATTTACTCTTAACTTTCTTCTTCCACACACTTTACCAAACTCCGTCACCAGCTTCTGCAGTTTCTCACATGAATCCGCCACCAGCGCTGTATCATCAGCGAACAACAACTGACTCACTTCCCAAGCTCTCTCATCCCCAACAGACTTCATACTTGCCCCTCTTTCCAAGACTCTTGCATTTACCTCCCTAACAACCCCATCCATAAACAAATTAAACAACCATGGAGACATATATATATATATATATATATATATATATATATATATATATATATATATATATATATATACATAATTTCTACAGGACCAATTTTTATGAGTCTCATTATACGAACCAATTAGATGAGATAAACTCTTCACACTGCAGAACTTGCTGGTGACTGAGCAATTGGACTTTACCCTCCCATACTGAATTCTACTTTTGTATACATTGCACACGGTTCCTCCACGTGGCAATGAGGAGGCATCACATCTTGGTCATAGGGCAGGACAGACGTGTAGATGAAACTATTGTGGGTGAGTACTGGGGTCGTCGGAAACTGAGATTCTTTCACCTGACACCCCGATCCCCTGCAGTGTGGCTGCAGAAGCGAGGCTCGGTGGATGTTGGGATCGCTTCCGTAATACATCTGCCGCCGTCATATCTCCTCCAAGTCCAGGAGCCAGACACGACGATTCATGTCGAATACAGAGGACAGGCCCGGCCGTTTACACACACAAGAGGTCCACGCCAGGCAGGGATCTGGCGAGTCTAGCAACGAACTGATGATTTACGTATCATCCACCGGAGGAACGGAGACAATAATGCCCTAATGTTCAGTGTAATTTCTCTGGCCCTGATACGGCCAAGGTCTGAGTCTCATGCTCTTCCTGTGAGTTCAGCATGTGGAGGTTCTCGATATCGCAATCAAGTCGAGCACTGTCATGAGACTTCCTACACCGTCGGGATAACGCAAAGGGGTATGATGGCTGAGCGTGAGGCGGCAACAGGTTTACAGTCATACCACCTCGCCTCATGCACTCAACGTGGCCAACATTACCACCAGCCTCCGCCAGAGTTTGCAACACTCCCAGGACTTTAATGTGCAGGAGACACTCTCTCACTGACACCTGAAGATCTATCTACCGCTACAGGCAAAGTGTACTTCAGAAATATCTCACGTCCTTGGCTCGCATGTATTCTTAGCGTCACGCACAACAGTTTTAGCAGCTTGGGAAGACTTTCGCTGTTGACTGAAAAGGACTAATCAATATACAAGAGAGGTCCTGTCTCGCAGAAATATCCCCTTGTACATTTCTTTGGCAAGTAATACGATTTCGCAGGTTTCCAGCCATTCTAAGCATGGGCTGTATGCCTAGCAGGAGCGTATGTGGTCTCAGAATTATCTGTAACACCTGCAGAAGGTGTCAAAGATCTTCCGTTCTGGTGTTTATAACTTGACGTTGACGGCCTTACCGACTCTGGCAGTTGACAGACGTACAACCCAATTTACCAACCCAACAACGTGGTATATAATCCATGCCATTGAGCAATTTTCCTGTGAATCGTAGGATTTGAGACTAATGGTAATTTTTTTGCTGTTGATAACCAAAGAAGCCGAAACTTTGTACTGACGGTTCAAACCTACATCATAAGATTTCTGATGTACTAACAGAGGAAAGCCATCATATCCAGTTACTTCAGTCTAAAGTAAATAACCTGATTTACGCGTTGTATATAGGTTTTCATGCTGACGACAGCTATTGGTCAACAAGCCAAAACCCCGTACCATAGATCAAACTAAGCACGAGAACATCATTCATGTGATGTACATAATACAGGTTCTAGCTGAACAGGTGGCAGGTGGTGGTATAGTGCAGGGTCTAGCCGACCAGCTGATGGCCCCACACTCGGTTATCAGCATCTGTGGGCCAGGTGATGGCCAGCACCTTGGTTATCAGCATCTGTGGGCCAGGTGATGGCCAGCACTTTGGTTATCAGCATCTGTGGGCCAGGTGATGGTCAGCGCCCTGCCCACCGGCAGCCGTGGTCAGGTAATGGGCGGGCCTGAGGTGAGCACTTCGTCTCGTAAACAATGGTCGCTTGTGGCTCCGGCCACTGCCGTCCTTGATAGCGAGAGGTGGGTAAGTATACACTCGCATGTGATGTCACTCCCATTTGTTGCTTTGGCAAAGTGAGGGGGGTGGAGGAGGACTAAGACTTGAAGGGAAATGGTGGAAGGGAATGGGGATGGAAGAGAGAGAGAGAGAGGAAGTAGAGAGGAGTGGAGAGACTGTGGTCAAAAAGAGAAAGGTATGGTCGAGATTACAGGGTAGATTATGGCAGGAAGGAGCGGGCGTTGGGTCCCGCTGAATGGTGCAGAGAGGATTCAATATGACACGAATATCATGATACACATCCACACACTATGCATACCAACTCACAGGTACATACGTAAACATACACATTGTTAAAGACAGTCGAAATATACAGTACCAAATTATACTCAGTATTTCACTTCTTAGTTCTAGATTTACATGTGTATATATGTATATGTCTGTGTATGTATACATATATGTTGAAATGTATAGGTATGTATATGTGCGTGTGTGGACGTGTATGTATATACATGTGTATGTGGGTGGGTTGAACCATTCTTTCGCCTGTTTCCTCGCGCTACCTCGCTAACGCAGGAGACAGCGACAAAGTATAATGAATATAAATGAAAATAAACAAGAATTTTGGCGAGACGAAATCTACTCACGATGACTTACGAACTATGTTAAAATGATATTCAATCATCATATCTTAAGAAGTTGGCCAAGATGCAATTTTATTCCCCATTCCTAACCAACAATGATGATACGAAACTTACTCATCATAACCTAAGACCTGTGAGATTTACTCACTATAACTTACGAATTATGGAGATGAAATATACTCATTCTAACTTAACACCTACGGTGACTAAATCATACGTTGGACACACTATGCAGCTGATCATATTGTGTATTCAGGACTCGAGAGTCTCAAAGGCACTGCTGTATAGCATGTCATACGACAATAAAACATGTGTACCTTATCAAACGCAAGCACGTATGGCATTGGATTCAACATCGAGCAATTTACCCACGGTCGATGGTGTTCCTGTATCTATAATTCTCCTTAATTTTATCTGCATCTGCGTTATTAAATCCAGATGTTTCTCCGCCGACAGCTCTTATCATAAACAAACATAACGCAGGGGAAAAAAAAAATTCCTCTTCTTAAACCCTGACCGACAACTGATGGTAACAGTCGTTTCCAATCGTACATCATTCTGGCAACATGGCACCACAAGCTCAGGAAAGTAGGTCAACTTATCTCTCGCAATCATGCCATATTTTTTTTTTTTTCCCCTCTCGTGTTATGTCATTCTTCTCTTACAATGGAGAGAGAGAGAGAGAGAGAGAGAGAGAGAGAGAGAGAGAGAGAGAGAGAGAGAGAGAGAGAGAGAGAGAGAGAGAGGACCTCATTAGCAAGCTTGGAATACCGAACATTCTCTTCAACACAGCTACAGTCTACACCGGCGCCAGTTCCCGAGACTACCGCGTCCCACAACCGTAATGATAAATGTGACATTAGTAAAACTGACTGGACGTACATTAGCGACCGACGGCCACAAACTGGATGGAAATAGCCGACACAAGTACACGGACATGTAAGGCCTCGGCCAAGATCCTTTGCCAAAAACTTTCGGTCGACGAAATATAGAAAGGTTTACATTTACCAGAGGAGAGTCTTCTTTAACACGGAGGGTGCGACTGTTCTACTGTGGGATCCGAATTTCTTGTAGATTATTCAAGCCGCGGGTCTAATGATTTGCCTGTCAAACCCAAAGCGATGATTTCGACCGCTATTTGAACCTAGCACGAGATTATATTTAGATTATCTGTTTATGTCTTGAAAGCGATCCAAGCTTTACTTGTGGATGTTTCCCCTTTCATGTTCATGAGAGAGAGAGAGAGAGAGAGAGAGAGAGAGAGAGAGAGAGAGAGAGAGAGAGAGAGAGAGAGAGAGAGAGAGAGAGGCCAAATATCGTTGGCTTATCTTTCAGATCATGATTACTGCCCAACTTCTTGTCACAATTTACACCTGGATTCAGCCTCAATCTAACGTTCTGTTCAAATACATGTGATGTACAAGCAATTTTCCCTAGCTGAACTAGTGCAGTAAAAGCGGTGAGTACGTAAAGTGATTGGTTCAAATAAAGTCGACTGTATCAAGGTGGTTCATGAGCCCCATTCATTAATTCATCTATACAAAAAATCATTATCTTTGTGTCTTTTTCGGCAATTGTATTATTCAAATTTATTCAAATCAAGTCATGGACAAGTGAACAGTCTCCAGGCCACAAACAGTCTTCAGTCATGAAACGAACGGTCTTCAGTCCAGGAACCATAACATACACGTCATGTACACAACAACGTGACACAGTATAAATATCTAATGTAATTCAGAGCTTATCTGCTACACGAACGTGCCACTGTTATCCAAAGCGTACATCAAACAAACCATTATGTACTTACACTCATGTCAACACCTACGAAGTCATTTATTGGAATCATTATAATTCATGGCTTCGATGGCTTGTTTGGCTGGTGATTTGGGCTTCACGATTGGCGACTGCGAGGGCTAATGAGGCCATCAACATCACGTTATAATTCCCAGTCGAAAAAAAAGACATCATTTTCAAGTGGTCAAGATAACATCAAATGGCCATACACGCTCTCACTCCGCATACGTAGCTATGTAGTATCCGAATGCAGTTGGAATTTAGTTACTCTTAGTGATGGACGATTTAGATCTACCAAGTAATCTAACACTGTACAGGAGACTGAGTATAAGAAAGATATACAATTTTACGGACATCAAAGTACCAGACCAATGACATCATTTTCTGAACGGTACGTGAAGAAAACGAAAACCCACTCATACCACACACAATTTTTGTTTTGTCTATATAACCCTCTACGACCCTTTTTACGGGGCCTCTGATGCTCCAAGGCTGCGATTAATAGTAGTGAAACGATGGACTCCTTTGGAATGAGAAGTACCTCAACGAGACTGCTCGTTTTTTCTCTCTCACGGACGATGATACAAACTCGCAAAGGTCCGTTCGCATCAGAAGTGATATATATATATATATATATATATATATATATATATATATATATATATATATATATATATATATATATATGAATCACCTCAAGTAGAGAGCAGGTAAGGAGTTAACTGGGAAGAGATGCTCACAACACCATGTAACTCCTAGCCATGATTCCTCCAAACTGAAGGAAAAGTCATAAAGCACTAACCAAACTAAGGTTACAAATAAAAGCCTCACAGGAAACACAGGCGTTTTAGGAAGCGTCACTTAATAAGAGGCTCCGTTGACGAGACGCAACACCGTATACTTCACGCTGCACTTTTCATGGCGAGCAAATTAGAGCTAGGCTAAGGCACCACGGAGCGAGGAGGACTCCAACGACGCTCTGGGCCTCTCCACACACGACGAGGTTCGGGAAATGCATCAACGTTGTTACTCCAACCTGCCTCTCTTGTGGACGCCTGAGCGACCGTGATAACATCCACAATACGACCGTCAGTGGACCCCTAAACTGGGCTGATACCAATTGTGATTTATAAGATATTTGGTTACTTAATCATCCATGTTCTGTGATATTTACATCTCGATATGATTCTCTACATTCACACCTCCATACTACTCCTGCCTTGACTGCCTTATCTACTCAAGGCCATTCATAAGTCAGCGAGACGAAACACAGACACACACAAACACAGACACACACATACACTACAGCACCTCAACAAAAGATTTATACAACAGACGAGCAGCCAGACACGCAACCACTTCACTGTGTATACTGATGGGCTCGAGACCTATCAACCTGTGCAGGTTAGCAGACCCGGATCTGTAACATCTAAGCCAGATGGGTGAGAGATACACACACACACACACACACACACACACACACACACACACACACACACACACACACACTAGCCTTATGAGCTCACTAATAAGATTTGTGAGGATTTCTCCTTCAGTCGCCCATGATAATCACCGCAGTAAGCACCAGATCCAAACACATTTGGCAACCAGTTGTACAAAGATCATCATCTAATAATAGTCACGAGTACTATATATATATATATATATATATATATATATATATATATATATATATATATATATATACGTTAAACTGGCGGACATCTGTTTATTTACGGGATGAGTACACCTCTTGCCTCTTTGTGTGGCTCAGAGGACTTGAAAATATCTTTTGAAACATCCTGAGTGCCTCTGTGGATGTGTCGAAATATGATGAAACTAGTGATGGGATTTAGCGTGAAATATTGAAAACAGCCGTGGAAAAAAAATATATACTGGAACAACACAGAAGTATTGTCTAGGTTTGGTTGTGTCAACACAATCGTTCGTGACAAACTGAAGCGACAAAACACATGGAAGATGAAGAAAATGTTCTGACAAGAAGACAGGGAATGGATCGATGCCTAGGGGGAAAAAAAAAAGTTCACCTTAGAAAGTAAAGACTTGGAACGTATATCACAGAATGAACTTGACAGACGCTCTTGTTAGCCTAGCCTGGCCGCACTGGCATCCGCCGTCATTCACCATGGCCATCACAGGGTCACCTGGCACATACACTTCTCACAGGCCTCTTCAAACAAACACATCACGTCACTCGACACCTACAAGGACGCGTGAGGAGTGCCAGGGACCTTCAGACACTTCGAGAACGCTTCATCATCGAAATCAAGGGGAAAGCCTGGTCATGTTGGCTGCAGGTGTTGCTGTGTGGGACTTGGGTACATAACGCTGCTCGATGAATTCACTGCATAAGAGGAACCAGAGACATAATGATCTCAATATTCGCACCTATTTTCCACAATACATTGCTTTTCTATTTTCTCCTATAGATGGATCATTCTGAGGAGAGAAAGACAAGAAAAATAAGGCCCTCTGGAATTTAGATTAACTCACTAGACCCCTCGAGCACTTCTCTAAGGACGACTGTACGACTCGTAAGCACGACAAGGACGTCCTCTCCACGGACGAAGGTATGATCCTCGAGCGCAGCAGTACCAGGATATGGTAGACTGGTCTTTGACCTCACTCTTAAAAAAGGTAAGGTCAAAGGCCACATCCATCATACCTAAGGGCTGTAACGTCGTGCTCAAGGGGGTAAAGGTATGAAGTTCCTTTCTTGACGTATGAGTTACCTCCGATTCTTCCCTTGTAACTAAACACATTTTCCTTTTTTTTTTCCCTATGTTCGAGATTCCGAATATGGACAAATGTTTACATCGAGGGTAAGCCTTCAATGAAATATGAAGAGGGTTACAGAGAAGAGGACATTAAGAAAAGAGGAAATATATTCCATGACTTTTGGAGGCACTGGAATATCTACCATTTGTAGATGCAAGGCTTACTTGTCTGGAAAGATATAAACGGGTAAAGGGTTCCAGTGTTTCGCGGTGTACGGAGAATATATCATACACAGGAATCATATGACGCCGTAGCTTGCCGAGTGACTGAGTGGTCTCGGTTATGGGAGGGGAGAATGTGGGGAAGGGGAGACGGGTGGCACACAAGCAGCTTACAAAGACAACACTAATTCAGGAGAGAGAGAGAGAGCGCCATATGTAAACAGAGCAATGAGACTTTTATGACAAGAGTGAATTCTGTTTTAGTTTCAAGAGATGAATCAGGAGAATGCATGTTTCTGGATTGCCTGAAAGCGTTTGACACTATTCCACAACGAAGGCCGGTTAAGAAGCTGGATCATCTGGTAGCATTCAAGGGGATACTCCTTCTCTGGATAGAATATTACATTAGTGGGAAGGAACACGACACAGGTTAAAGGAGAGCCTTCAAACGGGTTGGGGACTTCAGTGGCGTGCCGCTAATCTTAGGACCACTGATCTTCTTGATCTCTGTAAATGACTCGTTAGATGACCGGGACTCCTACCCTGAACGTTTTACGATGACGCCAACCTCGTAAAGAGACGCAGAGAATCATGAAAACTGCTTTACCTTACCAGAGGACCTTCACAAACTCATAAGTCAGTCTGATTCGCGATCGATGGGATTCGAGTAACTGCAAAATAATAAGGATGGGACACAGTGAAAGAAGGCTTAGGTAAGCTACACGAGTCTTCTGTGTGAAAGGGACCTAAGTGTCAGCTCTGTATCTCTTCCCACGACAGGAATCATCAGGAGACTTGCTGAAAACCCAACTGTCTTCTAACAAATATCGGAATCACAGGTAAGTTTTTAGCTAAGGAAATGTAATGCAAATTGTTCATAACGCGTTAGTTCAAGGTAGCAAGGTAGTACTCGCTTCTCAACTCTGGTCACCACACTGAAAGTGGAACAAAGATTTATCTAAAAGGGTCCAGATGAGGCCATCAAAGCTGGTGCCTGAATTTGATAGATGAGCTACAGCGAGAACCTTCCATGGAAGAGAGAAGTGTGAGGGGTGACTTGATAACAACCTTTAGCTTTATAAACCAGTATGACGACGGAGACAGTTAAGTTCTTTTTGCGGTCCAGAGAGAGAGAGAGAGAGAGAGAGAGAGAGAGAGAGAGAGAGAGAGAGAGAGAGAGAGAGAGAGAGAGAGAGCAACCTGAGGTAATAACAAGCGAGGCAAGAACTTGCTACAACAAGTACGTACATTTTTAAAGTCAGGTTGATGGATGACTGCAACAAACTGACAAAAATGGCAAGTCACAAAATCTGAAAGAAAAAAGCCGTTTCACTGAGGGGGGAAAGGAGAGGAGATGCGAGCAGAACTCCCTTTCCGTACTATGCAAGTACTTCAATATTACGTGAGCAACTTTCCCCAGTTCACACCACACAACCCAGTGCAGTTCAGAGTGTGTGTGAGGGATACGTTTCCATCGTGGCCACAAAGACGGCGCGGCGCCGGTAGTGGGGGACGGCGGGAGGAGCCCACGCCTCACGGCCACCTGCCGAGCCAACCAGCCATCCGGTGGCTGCTATTGTCTCCTGATGGTGTACACACTCTCCTCGTCCAGGGTCACGAGGGAAGAACACTGACGACTGAGGAAGGAGGAAACCCATTCTCATGGCAGACGCTGAGGTGAGTGCAGAGCCAGTCCTCCAGCGGTGGGGCCCGTGGTCTACGCTCGATCTTCACGAGTAAGAGGGTCTTCGAAGGGGATGGTGAATGTGCACCACTTTCTGGCAGAGGAGTAACTTCTGACCATGTCTCACGTACGTACGTACGTGTGTGTGTGTGTGTATGTGTTGTGTGTGTTGTGTGAGTGTGTGTGTTGTGTGTGTGTGTGTGTGTGTTGTGTGTGTTGTCTGTGTGTGTGTGTGTGTGTGTGTAGGAGGCTGGGTAAGGGGAGGAGGAGGAGGGGTTGTGGGGTTGACGGGAAGGGGTCGTGACACCATCTCTTTTAGCGGGTCTCCCGCCCGTCCGGCAGCAACCCCACCTTTACCCCTTGGGGGGCGAGCGCCAGGATGATGGTGGTAGCGAAGATACACACACACTGGGAGTCTCCTGCCAAGTGTCACGGGCGGGGCGATCCGTGGTCTGCCAGTGACTCCAGCTCTAGGAATTCATGCCCTTGTGGCCACCAGTCCATCACATAACGGTTGCTGATACTGAAGCCATTGTTTCCTTCACAACTCCCCCCCAACCCACAAAAAAAATAAAAAAAATCATTTATACAACCATCCAAAAATCATTTATACAACCATCCAAAAATCATTTATACAACCACCCAAAAATCATTTATACAACCATCCAAAAATCATTTATACAACCATCCAAAAATCATTTATACAACCATCCAAAAATCATTTATACAACCATCCAAAAATCATTTATACACCCATCCAAAAATCATTTATACAACCACCCAAAAATCATTTATACAACCGCCCAAAAATCATTTATACAACCACCCAAAAATCATTTATACAACCACCCTTCTCATGTCGGGACAGTATCAGTCTAGAATCCCATTTCTTCTTCTTACTGATAACCTCCAGACGACGATGATAATGTAGGAGCAATCAATCAGACGTAGCAGTTGAAACAACGTTCGATATTCTCAAAGGACGGTTTATGAACCCTAATCACCGTTATCGTCATGTCAAGCGAGAGAGAGAGAGAGAGAGAGAGAGAGAGAGAGAGAGAGAGAGAGAGAGAGAGAGAGAGAGAGAGAGAGAGAGAGAGAGAGAGAGCACCTCCTCCCCCGTAATCTCAGACCTCAACAGGATCTCACGTCTCTCGTTTTTAAGTAGCAGCCAGGCGTCAGGTGCTGTTTACCAAACCCCTCCTCTCGCTGTTGACGGAGGAACTGGATCAAGTTGCTTTTCAACGTTTTCTTCACTTTTACTTACCACACACACACACACACACACACAGACACACACACACACACACACACAGAAAAAAAAGGTAAATACGTGATACATACGAGGTGTTAACACGTCGTGTGAGGCAGCTTTTTAACAGGCGAAGACGCAAAATCCAGTCAGGTTACCTTACCCCGCAAACAACCTGTTGTCCGGAAATTGGGAACTAGCGTAATGTGAGTATACCGAGGTGGTTCACAGTCAAACAGATCCTGATTTTCCTTTTTAACTTTTACTTCTTTTTCCTCTTTGACTATCAGTTTCCGGCCCTACCTACTTTTCTCTCTAGTTCTTGCTCCCGATACTGACATGATCACACATGGACGAAAGCACTGAGCCGGAGGCAGTGTGTGTGTGTGTACAGCTGCCCAAAACAATCACACTCTTAGGCTGAGGAGGAGGAGGAGCAAGGGGAGTGGAAAGAGTGGAGGAGGGGGTTGGTGGTGTTGGAGGAGGGACGGGCAGTGTTGGAGGGACGCCAACAATAGCCGCCAGGGCCACAGTGAGAAGGGGGGTATGTGCAGGGAGAGAGAGAGAGAGAGAGAGAGAGAGAGAGAGAGAGGGTTGTGAGGGAGGGAGTAGGGGCGTGTGTTGACTCCCTGCCTCCTTCAGGCAGGGTGGAGAAATGACGACGGGAAATGACGCATTACGGTATGACGCGTCGCCTCTCTCTATGTGTCACTCTTTATTTGTGGAGGACGTGGGAGTAATTAGTGTGGAGCTCCCTGGTGCAGTGAGTGGGTAAGGGAGGGGGAGAACCTGCAAGTGTGGTGGGGGACGGTGTCGTCCAGCTCTCACAGGGCTGAGTGTATGTGCGGGAGCAGTATACAGGACGAGGGAGATGTACACTGAAAGGAAGGAGAGAGAGAGAGAGAGAGAGAGAGAGAGAGAGAGAGAGAGAGAGAGAGAGAGAGAGAGAGAGAGAGAGAGAGAGAGAGAGAGAATAATGCAGCTATCCCCCCAAAAAAGAAGAAGAAAAAAAAAACTCCCGAGATGCAATACATCAACTGTTCATCCACTTCCTCGGTAAACTGAAAATGAATTAAGGTTAAGATGACGGCGAGGAAGGATGGAGAACAAAGAGTCGTACGGAAACAATGAAACACATGGACGACACTCAATACTCTCGCGTCTTCGCTGCCTACAACAAGGAATACAGAGGAACAGACGTAACCTAGCCACACACACACACACAGGGCTACCACATGCTTCACCTTCTTCACGCGCTTACATCGAACATCAAAGTACGCTTGGTTAGGGTCATTTGACTATGATATAATATTTTAACTATATATGGTATACTTAAAGAGTATATTTGGCAGGAGCTATAACTATAGCCGAGGGGAGGGGGGTCTAATATAGTCTAGGTGTGGGTCTTTCTGATAGTCTCGACTCTGTGATCTCACGATGCCTGGAACGCTTCCTTAAGATTCCACGTAGAGCAGTAACACAGGCCAACACGTGAGATGTAAATATGTCCGACCGCATCGTAGTATATAATATAACGTAACGTGAAACAGTGTGACATACCATAACACTGCAACGCATCATGAAACACAGCATAACGTACCATAAGATACAGTGTAACGTACCACGAGACTGTATGACGTACCATAACATCACAACGTACCATAACATAGTGTAACGTACCCCAGTTACTGCCAGGTGGAATATACGACCAGTCAGCTCGGTGAGGAACTGCTTCTTGTGCGGGTCGGAGAGGTCGGAGGGCCGTAGTCCGCGGTCCTTCAGCACGGAGGGCGTCGCGGGCTCCGAGAAACGGAAGTGGGCCGCTTTTTGGAGCGGCGTCCGCGTCTCCTTGTTACGGAAAGCTGTCTTTAACCCCACGAAGTTGCGGCCGCTGTTCTCAACGATACCGAAGGACCCTCGCCGGGGACCATAGCGATCCGGGGAGAACATGGTCGTCTTACACTTGGCTACGGACACGACACAAATGGCCAACACTCGTTACTGTTCGTCCAGTAGTTTATCTTTCTAGTCACAGGCTCAGACACCCGTCAACAAACTGATGGTCAAGTCGGTTCACCGCAATGGTCAGGTAGTAAGAGCAGCGGGCAGAGCCATGCCCGTGGGCCGGCCACACCTGCCACAGCACATAGAGGCTGCTGGTGAGACGCTGGTGGTTCTGGGACCTTCACAACACTGCATCGTCACCAACACAGGGAGCCGCCCACCCCTCACGGTCGCCTTCCTCCCGTAGCGCCAGCTGACCCAACTTTCCTGCGGGGTTACGGAGTTAGGATCACGGTAGAGGCGAGTCTACGAGGCCCGGCCGATAGGTGTAAGTGGCCAGATAATCGTGAGGTTTGGCAGGCAGGAGGCAAGCATGGGAGCCTTCGTAGGGGACTCCGGCAACTGAGGTCGATGGTGCTATTCTCGGTCGCTCATCTTTTACGGTGCCAAGAGACGGCAGGTGTACGCCCACTGCCACCCACCTGCTGCAGCTCAGCAGCACCACCCACCTGCTGCCACCAGCGGCACCACCCACCTGCTGCCATCAGCAGCACCACCCACCTGCTGCCATCAGCGGCACCGCCCACCTGCTGCCATCAGCGGCACCACCCACCTGCTGCCACCAGCGGCACCACCCACCTGCAGCCGCCCAGCAGCAATACCCACCTGCTGCCACCCAGCAGCACCATTGATCTGCTGCCACCAGCAGTACCACCCACCAGCTGCCTCCTAGCAGCACTAACCTCCTGCTTCCATCCAGCATTACCACCCACCTGTCGTCGCCCATCAGCACCACCCACTTGATGCCGCCCAGCCACACAATTCACCTGACATCATTCGGCAACATCACCCCAATGCTGTCATCCACCACACTACCCACCCATCGCCGCCCATCTGACAAAGCGTAATTATCAAATACGTCCATTTACCCAGCCTTTCTGGTCATGTAAATGTCATTCTGTTTCTTTTCTTATGTTGACTGTGTTCGATCAACCTTACCTGATTCAACACCTTTAAGAGTCTCCTCCTTTAAAGGTTTCCTAAGACGTGCGATTTTCCTTCTACTAACACCCTGTAACCCACAATACTGCTAACTACTGATCACACAGCTTCTCTAACGCACCCTGTCCTTAACTAAATTTCGTAACATCTTTGCCTGGCGTCTATGTGCTACCCTCCCATTATCTTTACGTATTATTAACTCGCATTAAGGTATGGCTGGGTTACCACCACTTGCTCTGAACCAAAGACCTTTTTATACCCAAATCCCTGTGAGAGCCTATTAAAAAAGACCCTTAACGTCAACTCAGATTACATCATAAATTTGCCGCCGCTGAGCCCAGTCTTGGCCCAGGCGACACACGAGTGCTATATCTGACTCAGCGCTTGGGTCTACGAAACGTGACTAATATGCTGGTACACTGGCAGTACTCCCTCCTCCTCCTCCTCCTCCAGCGGAGGGTGACTGTGCACCCTCTTCATCAGTACAGGATTCTCGTATCCTTAGGCAACAGTTTGAGTTAAAACATTTATCTCGCACACCACGAGATGCTAGTGATCTGTGAGTGATCGTAACTGCCAATCACAGAGTCTGTATTGGCGTACAGTATGTTGTGGTGAGGTACTCCCAGCTATTCCGGCTACGTCCAAAGTGGATGTGTCAGTACGCCGCTATGGCGATGCGCTCTCTGAGGTCTTCCGACAAAGAACCACTGTGGCCTCTGTAATCCTATTGCCCTACCGCTCACAGAATGAGCATGGGATGCACGGTAACCTAACCGGTAATAACGGCACGAGTAAAAAATATGGGGACGAGGCCCCCAGCTCCTCCAATCCCCCCGTTGGCGCTTAGCGGGTGGTTGAAGAGTGATCTGTCGGGGGCGAGCGAGCGCAACGTATGTCTAAATTCATGATCATTCACATCACCAGCTCTCGGCTGCTTGACCTGTGTCCAGGTAGTGATGGCTAGCGTCAGATGTTATAGCAAAGTGCCACGGAAGGCACCATGCCAGGGGAGCGTAGTGCCACGGGAAGTACCCTTCCATGGGAACGCACAGTGCCATGGGAGGCACCCTGCCATGGGAGTGGAGTGCAATGGGAAGCAGCCTGCTATGGGAACGTGCACAGTGTCATGGGATTGAGGCCACCAAGGGATGCATTATTATGGGAGGCAGCCTGCCAGGGGAGGGAAGGAGGGAGTGCCTATAACCAGCCCTGTCATGACGTGACACAGGAAAATAAACCAGGAACTGAAGCGTCCTGAGGGGCCCGACCCTCACCTGTCTGTCGCTATTGCTGATACGGAGTGGTGGATGAAGGACCAGCCGACGTGTATGCACGTGCCTCACGTCACTAAACTTGAATCAGATGCTACGTATATATCATCCCCCGTGAAGGCCTGTCTGGTATGATGGATTATTTGATCATTTAGTCGTCAACAGCCACGAAGGAATGAATGAAATGCTGCTAGTAGTAGCACTTGGAGACTTCTTCATAGGAAAACATACTTCTTTCTTTCTTTCAAACTATTCGCCATTTCCCGCATTGGCGAGGTAGCGTTAAGAACAGAGGACTGGGCCTTTGAGGGAATATCCTCACCTGGCCCCCTTCTCCGTTCCTTTTTTAGGGGAAAAAAAAAAAAGAGAGGGGAGGATTTCCAGCCCCCCGCTCCCTCCCCTTTTAGTCGCCTTCTACGACACGCAGGGAATACGTGGGAAGTATTCTTTCTCCCCTATCCCCAGGGATAAGGAAAACATACTACGAGTCATATATAATCCTAAAAGACTAAGACGTGGGTGCGATACTTCGTCTGAAATAATTTTGATAGATTTATGAAAAATTGAAATATTCTTTCTGAAGGAAAATGAAATGTATGATTCATACTAAATATAGCAACGTCGAACGTCTTTACAGGGGAAACTTGTTTTCTACACCGCAGTCAGACACAGAAAACGAAAATAACTTTCCTTCAGCTGAAAGAGAAAATGTCTCGGCGAGACCCATAAAAGATGGAAATAATCCAGACGGAATAAAACTGGTAAACAGTTCTCTCCGACGAGACGGTCACGACTTCAATTTTTCCAACCTAATTCTGGAGCTAAGGAATCGTCCTCACACAAACCACCTCGACAAGCACTTTGCCCCCTCCCGCTCGTTTTAAGAGCAGGTCTATTTTGGTGAAAACGAAATTACATTAACCGGAAAAGCAAGGCTATCTGTCCCTCCCAACATCTTACATTGCAACAGCCAGATGGGAGAGAGTCAAGTAGGGAAACTGCGCTGAGAGGGACAATGACCAGAATACATAAGCGAGGTAGTTTCTGTTGTAGACAATTATGTCTGAAAAAGGGGGAAAATGTGTATTTCTCGTATTCAATGGATTCTTTTTCTCTCTCTTCTCCAAGTTGCGGTCATCTATGAATGAAAAGGATCTACTGTACACAGTCCGCTACAAGAGGATCATCCACTGTTTGATGTATCTAAAGAGGATCCACTGTACAATCCACATGAGGTGGATCTACCATAAAAAATAAAGGCTTAGATATCATCTCTCCAAGTCATTACCTTCAGCACGAATGTCATAAAGTAACCAATGCTTCCACCTGGTTGGGTGGATATTTGAGCTGTATGCCTAGCCACCGCCAGACTCGGTGAGGCCACCAGCATTAAAATACAAAGCAATAATATATCGCGTAATACTTTCTTAATACATCACAGAAACATCTAAGATGACAACCTTTCGTCAAGTAGTACGTGTGACCCATTACCATTATCCTTGGGGAGAATAATATTTACTCAAACTGCAGACATTTAGTACTCTCAGCTGGGGAGACTTAAAAGCCACATCCATGTTTTTCTCTTCAGAAAAACTCACAAGTAACTTACAACCGACGGGAAGAACAACGTGCCAATAAAATTGTAAAAAAAAATATACCACAAATATCTTACTGGTTTACAGCCTTAAAAAAAAAAAAAAAAACCTTAAAAATCTTCAAAATCATGTCCGTTACTACTATCCTGACATTAGTAATGGAAGATATATATATATATATATATATATATATATATATATATATATATATATATATATATATATATATATATATAACTAACGTGCTAGGCTTATTCGTATGTAGGTGAGCCGTGGTGGGGTTGGCAGAGAGGAGGGTAGATAGTCATGGTGCTAATTATAACTCAGTATAGAGGTTATGGGAGGGCCAAGAGGGGTTGACGGGGTGGCTGCCTGCCTCTCCCAACCAATTACTCCCTCCTCCTTCCCCACCACCACTCCGTCCTTCCCTGCCCCTCATTACACAACCACCTTCGAGCATCAGCTCCTCTTCTCTTATCTCCTTTTTCCTCCTCGATATACCGTAACCCACTGTACCGTAGAGTGCACCGGTAAAATACATACACACGCTCACGATCCAGACCACTGTGCACTGTACTCTAGTCCCGAAAATGATTAGCCCGTTATGTAAAGAACCTATGTTTTTCACTGTACAGCACGCATGTTGTTAAATTACGTAGTACGTATGTTATGAATATGTACTGTACCTATGTTGTTAAATTATGTAGTACGTATGTTGTTAAATCACATAGTACATGTTGTTAAATCACATAGTACATGTTGTGAAACTGCACAGTACGTGGGTTATTACACTGTACATGCTGTATATTGCTAAGTCGTACAATACCCATGTTGTTAAACTGTACATAGCGCATGCTCAAGTGTACAGTACCTATGTTAAACTGTACAGCCCAGTTGTGATGATCTATGCAAATGAATACTGAAGGATAAGAAAAAATTTGATCCGTGAAGTCAGTCGCAAGCGCTAACCTTGCATGATAAAAAGTTATGAATGACCGCATGTACAGTGGCCTCAAATTGTCATGGAACACCTGAAGAAGGTGTTCAAGGCCTTCGGCTGATAACGACGATCATAAAGACCCCTGACAGTCGATAGTCCAATGACATTCATGCATCACTCCGCTTCGCTGCCCTTGTCATGTCTTCATCACTCATGTTCTTCCTAAGTATACTATGTGATCGTCTGCACTCTCGACAACCTACCCGTCATATATTCAAATGGTAATCACTTTCGATTTAAAAAAAAAAGGAGATCTGAGAGAGATCTCTCGTCCCCCTCCTCCCCTCCAGATTTCTTAAGTCCTATGTCATCATCAATGAAAGAAACATTCGGTTTGAAGTTATGCAAAACCTTGATATCTTACGAGTTATGATGTCATAGCAAGTTCTTTATTATCGAGTTATGGAGAAAATACTTCGTCTACACGTTACATGGTTCGGGGTTTCCTCATATAAGATCTTGTATGATTATTTCTCCAAAAGGTACACAGAAATGTCTTTGACAGACAGGTGGGTACCCATGACTTCATCACTTCCCTACACAGAAATATCCCACCACAGAGTTGTTTACAACACTTCGGTATACATAAATAATAACGAGTTTCATGCAACAGTCGGCTTTTCCTGAACGTCTGACAGGGTGGCGCAGGTGAGGCCACGCACCAACTGTCGCACCACGGGGTGATTAATGTGTCACCTTAGTTTTGCACCAGCCTGTAGCGACCTTGAGGAAAACACATACACTACCTCAGCACCGCCAGGGCCCCCCCGACGCGACGAGCCGGGATACCTTTCGCGCTTTGTGTTTCCTGCGGTGTTGCGTCACAATCACAATCATAATGTGTTTCGCTAGGCTTATATAAATACTCCAGCAGGAGTGAGAGAGGCCAAGTGTATGTGTGCCTCACCGCCGACTTGCCTGACAACTTGGCAAAAACTGGTAAATCATTTGTCAACGAAAGCTGTTTACACTGCCTAACCTCCGTCATCAGATTCAATACCATTTTTACGCACAATAAACTTACGAAATCGTTGTTCTTTTTTTTTTTTCTGGCTATACGTAATGAAACACTTTGCCTGCCCACATGGACGATGTACCCTATCAGGGAATAATACAACAAGGTATTTTTCATCATCAATGAAAACCGTGGTTGTAAAGGAAGAGATCTGACCATGTGACTCAGGTTAAACAGGCACATTACATCTACTTCAGTCTCCTTCACTGATCGTTGTCAACATATAGACTCGCTGCCACCGCAAGTCGAAAAGAGGCCCTGTACGGAGCTCGACCGTGTTATACTTAAAGAAAACGTCGACGATTATACGTGGAGAAATCACAAAGCGAGTAAGCAATAAGGAAACAGTTAACCATAGAACGGAAGATGACAAGCAGGAGTGTCTGAACTGAGTGGTTTTAAGTAGGTCGGAGGAGAACGTTAGCTGCGCCCGTCGTTGCCAAGTGCCCGGTGTTGACTACGCTGCGTCCTTGCTGAGGAATTTACATAAACAGTTGCAGTTGAGAGCCCCCGAAAAAGATATTCATACTTACGTGTTATTATTAAATCCCTTCTTGCTCTATTTGGACAATGGGTTCTTTCTAGCTACTTGTCAATGAACAGCTTTCACAATATATATATATATATATATATATATATATATATATATATATATATATATATATATTTTCTTTTTCCAAAAAAAGGGACAGAGAAGGGGGCCAGGTGAGGATATTCCCTCAAAGGCCCAATCCTCTGTTCTTAACGCTACCTCGCTAATGCGGGAAATGGCGAATAGTTTGATAATAATAAATATATATATATATATATATATATATATATATATATATATATATATATATATATTGTGAAACCTGTTCATTGAGAATGGGAGTAAAAAACAATGGCAATGTATGGAAAAAAGTGTAAACACTGTACGAGCGTCAGCCTACCTTGGGCAGGATACGGGCGAGGAGCGGGATGCCCTCAGGGATCTCGATGGGAGACAGGACGCCGGGAGACACGTCGCCGTTGGTCATGCTGGGCGGGATCGTCGGCGCCTCCACCTGTTGGGCACACAGTGTACGTTACGTCCAGCCGACACAGTCCACGATTCAGTAGGAAGGGACGTTTGAGACAAATGCATGTTTAACCCAGTGTCTTCGGAAGACAGGCCAGGAAGGGTAAGATGAATCAGACCCAAAACAGGATAGAGACACAGATGTCTGGACTTTAAAAGGCAGATCACGTAAGGGCAGAAAGGATTTCGCCGAGGACGAGGAATGTAAAAGGGGTATCTAAAGAACTTGGCACTTTCCGTGAAGGACGCTAATGGAAAATCCAGATGTGTACACTAACCTGAAGAGAAGGAAAACCTTCAGAAAGTATCCAACGAAGAAATATACTAAGAACTCACCTGCGAAAATCATGTAACAAAGGAAGTAGCAGTAGCTTAGTCGGGTGGGCATCCTCATTGCTCAGACGGGTAAAGGCAAAGGGTTGGTCGGGTCATGAAGACCGTCAAGTTATAAGCACCATACATAATAAATCTGTAACTACTTCAAGTGCTAAAATCAATTCCAGGAGTACAAGCAATTCTTATCATGAATTCAGCCATTGCTAGGAAGCTGGAGATAACAATGAAATTCCTCATGACTATTGAGGAACGGGACCTTGGAGTTTAAGAATTTGGGAGAAAAATGTCGAAGGAATCTTGGGAGTTCAGTTGAGGAAAGCAAAGAGTCGAAGAGTGTAGGAAGGGACGGCAGGTCCTGGCTCTTGGTGCTCAACTCATTTACATTACTGCCAATCAAGACTTACAAGGAAAAGACCCCCGGGTTTTACATAGCGGGAGATAACTTAGAAATCCAAAGCTGATGACCTGAAGAGTGTTAGGAATACAGATGGAGGTATTCATACGAACTAAACACTAAGTTTATTCAACTTTCCATAGATTACAATTCCTTTTTTTAAACAGGAATACCAACAATATCTTTTACTGTTACGATTTGGAAATCTAGTAATGTTTAAGCACCTCATTCCTGGAACACGAACTATTTAGTTACAAACTTACTATGTACCAACAGCTGTGGTACTGTTTTAGTTGATCTAAAAAGCAAAACTTAGTCTCAGTCTTTCTCTCCAATACTCTTTCTCTTTCACTAAGATGGCCATGGTTACGGCATGTTTGTCTTGGGAACTGCATGAATAGAAAAACAAATATAAACAACAAAAACTATGTAACACGGGCAAACATCATGCCGGAAACACTGCCATATCGACTCAAGTTCAAATACGAACTCATCATAGAAAATGAGAATTAAAAAAAAATACGATGATTAATGTGAGCTGCTGCGGCTCCGTACCTGCGGCTGCGGCTGTGGTTGAGGCTGTGGCTGTGGCTTGGGCGGTGGTGGCTGAGTCTTGGGTGCTCGCTCTGAGAACTCGACGTCTGGTAAACTGATTGGCACCACATCCTCGTACTATCCAGAGATGAGTCCCACAGGTTAGCCATGTAGTAACAATAACATCCACATAAAACAAGATTAAGTCATGACACTTTAACAGAGAGAGATAGAGCAGGTAACTTAAATGTTATTGCACTTTTCATCTGTATATCTGAAGCAAGAGCAAGTTTTTGTTTAATTTAGAACTACGTTTTCTTTTACTATGGAACTGGAATTCTTACAATCAATATCATCTCTGGTGGCGATGCTTAAACCTCATCGCCCGTGGAGAACACAAGAAATGCTCTAAAACCTTAAATGGATGTGATGGATAGAATTTGACCTCACACACAAAACTTATGCTTCCCATGGATGGAAAGATTTCCCCATCACCAATATTGAAGAGCTGTTGATGACACTGCACCAAACCACTTTACATCTATTGAAGAAAATATAGACAATAAAACGATGACACTTAACGAAATCTCTTTACCAACACGTTTTTCCATGACTTAATAATTCTGACATCAATGATCTTACTTTAATGATGGTTCTTACGACAGGACTGTACCTCACATACAAACAAGACATCAGATACGGGAAATATACATAAACAAGCAGGAAATAAAGCACAGCCAACTGACAATTACATACAAAAACACATGAAACGAGACTGACAAATTGGAATAGTTAATGCCTCTTATTACAGCTATCTTCATTTTCTTTGGAGCACTACCGCTCTTCATTTTCTGTACATCTAAATATCTCGTTTTCTTCATGGCTTAGATTTGTAATGGATTCTCAAGTGCGTTTTTTCTGCTCAAAACATATGATTTATATATTTTTCATTACCTAACTTCGTAAACCAATGATTCTTAAACTCTTTGGCTGTTTTCCCTTAACATGCAAGTATCCAACTCGCACTTAAAATTCACCAGCAAAAAGTCAAAAAAGTCACAAAACTTTTTTCAGTTATTTCGGCCAGAACAGAAGAATACCGCGTGAGGCTGAAAATGTTACGTACTCCGTCTGAACCCTACTTCTACAGGAAAACGTTAACGGTTCCATAAAATCTGTCTCTCGGGGAAACTACATGAAACAGAATATAGTCTCCTCATTCCCACCCACTGAAGTCCGTAGACTTACCGTGTTTACATTACTGTTTTAAAACTCGAAATTCTCAACCAAGCAAGTTCTTAGGTGCCACAGTTTGTGAAGTTGTTATAAAGGGAAATTGTTTTTCTCTGTACAAATCGAACCCACCCTTTCCGTCCTGACACAAAAATTCAATCCTGAATATCCATGAAAGTCCAAATATTACTATTTCCGAAGCATTATACTAGACACGTACTCATGAATAAAAAGCCTGTAACGCTTCGCAATCTAGTCCACCAACGCACCTTGTAATAATATGACACACCTGCATTTCGGTGCTCATCACCTCGCCCAATCCTCTCCGTGTAAACCTTCACCCGCTAACCTTGCATCTCTACATCGTTGTCCCACGACCGTTCCCCACAATTCATCAAATTTCCTCCCTCGTAACTCCTCTGTCTGTACAGCTTTCCTTCCTGTATACCTACATCATCTAACGTCTACCGTCGCAGAACCATCTCATCTTACTCGCGCCTTCCCTTTAAACTCTACAAACTCGACCACGGTCGGTCTCCTGACCACAACGCCAACCACTGTCGAATTCACCGTTTCAGAACATCCGTTTTCTTTAGGACAAACCTTTCCCTTGAATCCCTGGTGGTCTCTCGCTTACCGTAACGGGCGTACTCTTGATCTTGTACTTGCCCCTGGGTCTCCAGGTATGGTGCAGCACCCCATCCTGAACGCAGTAAAAGGGAGAAAGAATGATCAGTAAGGTATGCATGAGTCTGGCAAAAATGTAGATTCAAACTGAGACTAAGACAAGTAACAGCTTCTACAAACCAGTACCAAATATCAAACCAGAGATCGCAAAGTGAATGGAAAAGCATCTTCATGGCTTGTAAAGACATCTCATTTTTAAGAACAAATTTACAGGTCAATTATGTGATGATAAGATATATTCATACAAGTACTTATTTATCAAACTAATAATATGTGAACGTGAATCAACTTGTATAAGAGTTCAAATATCACGCATCTTTCACACCTGTCTCACATCATACCACAAATCTGCATTGAAAGTGAAGATCATCATCAGTACTTTGAACCAAAAGAAAAAAAAAATATCTATGTATATGAGAACTAGCAGCAGTTAACGACATCCACAAAGATAAAGCAAGTGTGGGTTATGTTGGCGCGTAACCTGACGATGAGGACTCATATATGGAGCAGCATGTGAGAGAAAAAAGATAACTAATTACGTCCTTAAGACAAGACTCGCACGTTCTTTAACTATTCAGGTAATGGTTTCCATCGTCATTTTACTCTGGTGTTAATAGTGGCGCACAATTAAGAATCATAAAGTCAATTAATACTTTGGGTTACAACATTAGCTTCATGTATGAATACTATATATATATATATATTGCCACGTAACATCATCTACCTCACTAAACACGATGTACAAATGGTACTGAAGTGTTGATGAAGAGGTTTTTAATAGTATTGTTCTGTGGATAGTTACATCAGCTAATCATAAAATCTCAAAAGCTACAAATATCAATTTTTTTTTTTCTATCTAAATGTCTAAACTTTTCATCAAACTTAAGACTGAATAAGAGTATCCACTATGCCTCGCTGTATTATCCACAGGGTAAAGATGAAATACATACAGAGGCCAGACAAACAGAAACTATCATTAACACAATGTACTATATTACAAAGCACAGAAAACGAAACTGAAGGCTTCAATGCTGTTCGACACTGCTTCATTTGTCTCACAGGACTGGTTCATCCTGGTAATTTCAAATGACCTGAACAAATGTTCATGACCTTTTTTTGAAATCTTGAGGAAGAGGAATGTCGAGCAGCATAATGAAGCAGAAAGTTCAAAGACCATAAAAACAGCTGAAACGTCAGTGGGATGAGAAAAAACGAGGGTGCGCTTTTTGTGGTCGTTCATAAGAACAACTGCTGTTGTGTTCAGAACCATGACTGACCGTGTAAAGTCTTATCTAATGAGTAAATGTCTCATTGAAATATTTATAAAATCACAAGTCCTGAACACTTTTTTTTTCTTAAATCTTTCCTGGGAAAAAGAACGCTATGACCTTGAAGCGTGCTTATAACGCCATAAATTTATTGTCTACGTCTGCAAACTGTTCAACCTTATTTTTTTGTAAACATATACTGGAAACAATGAGAGTCTGATCTCAACAGCAAATCACAGTCTTTTCCGCTGTGCGAAAGACTTGAATGCTACAAAGGAAGTAATGCAAGGGATTCAAACCATACTTTGTACTAAGTAATACATGTTCCTCATCAAGCTTTACAGTGAACAACAATGCAGGATGTAGACAGGAGGGAATAGAATTCTATGAACAACCACAATGGCATGCTGAACCAGGAAGACTGACTATATGATTTCAAAGAAACATGCATTGTTGGTTAACTTCACGTGGCGCGCGCGCTCTGTGACTGGCATAAAGTGTTAAGTGGACAAAGCAGATTCCCTTTTTTGTTTTTTCTGTCACTGACTAGAAGCATGATATGCCGCAACTACTGAACAACAGTCATGAGACAGTGTAGGGTCGACTCTGTGAGACAGCGTCATTGATGTTGGTTTATCTCCTCCTGTGTATGTTGTGTATATGACGAACACACATGTACAACACATAGTACTGTTTACAGGCGTATTATAGGCCTTGTAAGAGGCCATGGACATGGATATTTATAAGTATTAGTTACCGAGAGTTTTGGTTTTCAAGCTTCTGTTTGACAAGAGGCCTGAGTTTAAGGCGAGGGAGGGGCCAGTGGAGGGAGAAATTTCCCTACTAAATGCTACCACATACCATGCATGCACGGACGGGAGGGGCGCGCGGGAGTAATGTTACTCGAGGAAGGGAGGCCCACAGAGGGTTGGTAGAGGCCATAGAACAGTGGAGGAGACGGGATATGTATAGGCCGATGGAATGGGACGGATGACGGAAATGAGAAAGGAAAGGCTAGAAAATAAGAAAGAAGGTATGAAAGCCGAAATCTTAACTTAAAAAAAAAAAATTAGAAAAGAGGCACTAAAGCGTAGGGAGTGACATTACTGCACAAAGGTGATGTCACTATAAAGGAAGGGAGGAAAAAAAAAAAGGAAAGCTTTTAAGGACACACGGATGTGGGGCATTTACAGGTATGGGGGAACAAAGGATGATGGATAAAAGAACTGGCAGTATACACACACTCTTCTGATGATGAGGGGGGGGGGGGGGGGATTGGCTGTAAGTCTGAACTCCTTTTATCACAAGACTTTCGTGAAGGGGGATGAACTGGGATGTAAAAAGGGGAAAGGGAGGGGGGGGGGGGGGGGGGTTAAAAAATCACCTACTTGAAATACCTCATCGTAATATTCGACCTCCTCCCCCTCCTCCTCCAGCTCCTCTGGCTGGACTCCCTCGCCCTCTGTAATCTCCTCCACCACCGGCTTTGCCTCCTCCACAGATCTTACATCCATCTTAGCTACTTCACCTCTCCCTTCCTCCTCCTCAACCTCCTCCTTGGTCTGTACCTCCTCCTGTTCCGGCAGCACCTCCATCTCTATTTCGCTGATGATTTCTTGTAGCTGTGTTTTGATGTTCTCTTGGCTGATCTCCTCCACCTTGGATTCTTGGGGTCCAGCGGTGGGTGTTGCCTCAGGTTCTGCGGGTGCAGCAACGGGCTCTGGTTCTGGAGCGGGTTCCGGTTCTGGGGCAGCGGTTTCACATACAGGTGGGGGTTCTACTCTCCGGTTCTGGAATGGGTTCTGGCTCTACTGTGGGCTCTGGTTCTACTATGGGCTCCGGTTCTACAACAGGCTCCGGTTCTACAACGGGCTCCGGTTCTAAAACGGGCTCCGGTTCTACAACGGGCTCCGGTTCTACAACAGGCTCCGGCTCTACGACGGGCTCTGGTTTTGAAACCGGCTCCGGTTCTGGAACGGGCTCCGGCTGCGCAACAGGTTCTGGTTCGGCAACGGGTTCCGGTTCTGGAACAGGTTCCGGTTGCGCAACGGGTTCTGGTTCGGCGACAGGCTTTGGTTCTTCTGCGGGAGGGTGTTCTGCAGGCGGCTCGGGTGCTGGTTGCTCTGTCGGAGCCCTGTCTTGGATGGAGTTGGCGTTCTCGTCCACCGGCTGCGCCTCGGGTTCAGTCTGGCTGGGCTGCGACAACTCCAGAGCAGACGCCTCCGTGGTGACCTTTGACTGGCTGACGCCCTCGATGGACTGTGTCTGGTTTACGGACTGTGACTGGACGACTCCCTGGACGGACTGGGACTGGCTGAGGCCCTGGACAGACTGTGAATGACTGACACTCTGGAGGGACTGTGACTGGCTGACACCTTGGACGGACTGTGACTGGCTGACGCTCTGGACGGACTGTGACTGGTTGACCCCCTTCATCGTGCTCCCTTGCGTCATAGACTCGAAGCGGACGGCAGATTCGTGTGATGTCGCCATACGTGTCGTCTCGAAGCTCGTTACCGTACGCTAGCAACCAGGAGACAGTTAGTTTTGTTTACCTCATCTTCACCTGATAACAGTACCGGTCACATGATAAAAATCGGGGGAAGTCGTTAGTGATGTTACTTATAGTTAGAAAAGAATCAAAATATCATCTGGTGATTATCGCTGCTGCCATACGCTAACGAGGCATGAAAGCCTCGTTACCATATGCTAACAACTGGGCGGTAAATCAAACGCCTTAAAGTTATCCGTTGACACTCGTGTACTGCACAACTCCCGCGGTGGCCAGGAAAGAGGGAGGTAGAGTATGGCTGCAGAAACAAAAGGATAATAAGTAAAGACGCTGCTCCTCCGGCGCTCCTGAAAACAATGGAAAATTGATGCTCGGAAAGAAAAAAAAGGAATTCAAAACTCCTCGCTGGAAGATGAAGAAACGCGAAGGCATGTTACAGAATAGGACCTTTGTTACATAAACGCCAATCAAGAGGAAATCCATAATAGAATAGATAATGAATTAATCTTGAAAACCGATAGTCTACGTCAGAAAAAAGAAAGAATAGATAATGAATTTATGATGAAAAACATTAGTCTACGTCAGAAAAAAGAAATAGATAATGAATTTATGATGAAAAACATTAGTCTACGTCAGAAAAAAGAAAGAATAGATAATGAATTTATGATGAAAAACATTAGTCTACGTCAGAAAAAAGAAAGAATAGATAATGAATTTATGATGAAAAACATTAGTCTACGTCAGAAAAAAGAAAGAATAGATAATGAATTTATGATGAAAAACATTAGTCTACGTCAGGAAAAAGAAACCACAGTGTATAAAACTAGGTTTTTATGCAAAGAAACTCGTTTTTCTCGTAACAATTAGGCTTTTACTGTTCGAACTGTTCATTCTAGTATGTGTTTCCTCCAGCATTTGCAAGGCGTCTCCCTCACACTGTATTACGTGCAAATGTTAAATCAGGATCGAACAATGATTATTGAAATAAAAGATAATTGAAATAAATTAAAAATACACAATGAGAGATTCTTAGAACTTATAGTGGCCATATATCACATTTTTTCATATACATGTATATTGTGCAAATGGTAAACATTTTGGAATAGGACCAATTATTCACCATTTCCACAAACACATGGAAATATAGAGACCCCCACAAAAATAAAAAACAATTTCATTTTTGCTCATATGGTGTGAATGGTATGAAATTTGCATGGGGATAAATTATCATCCAGTGCTTTCATAAATGTATTCATCATTGGTAAGCCTAACACTCAGCTGTAAAAATATATATATATATATATATATATATATATATATATATATATATATATATATATATATATATATATATATATAAACACACCATGAAGGGGAAAATAACTCATACTGGATTAATATATTCCCCCCCCCCCCCCCCACATCTTTGTTTATCATTTCCACTGCATTTCATTTTCTACTATGATAGATTCTTTCCTTTAACTTAATTGTTTCTATCCGATCTGGTACAAGTAATCCTAACACCTACTAAGCATAACTACCGCTCTGAGAGACTGGGCCAATCTAAAGAAACAACTGTACAATCAGATACATTTTCTTTATCTTATGGGTAAATTTCGATTTTAAATACATAGAAAATCAAGGCAGAGACTGATATAGATCAACTTTACAATCACGGTAAAATTTGGAGTGTGAACAATATACGTATGGCATAGTCATATAATGCCCTACAACAACAAGGATTCGAACCTCGTACCATTTGCTTGGTAATTTGGTACGTTGACTAACTCGGTTGTGTTACCCAAGCCTTCCAAGCAACCACGAAAATGGTACGATATTCGAATCTTTGGTATTGGAGGGTATCATGTGCTCTAAGAAAGTGCACGTTCATAAGTAAATATATATATATATATATATATATATATATATATATATATATATATATATATATATATATATATATATATATATATATCAGGGCAGAGACTCTGACCAATAACGAATTCATGTAAATCAGATTCTTAGAGAATATGGACGAAGGACGCAACTTCCGCTCCTGGGGCTGGGTGAAGAAGGAACCAAACGAGATAGGGAAAAGGAATAATTATTGGCTGACAAATTCGAACAAAAAAAAAAAAGAGAAAATGAAAATCGTTTTTCAAACTGCAGGACACTAATGAAACGCCTACAACCCCCCCCCCCTATATATATATATATATATATATATATATATATATATATAACCGTAGTCTTGTCTTCTTCCTTACTAGAATGAAATGAAAAGCTTAAACTTGTCGATGCGGCGAATTTGACTGACAGAAATTGACGAATATGGTACCAATAGTTTGGACACAGTTCCGCAGCGACAATCACTTTGAAGAATGTTTGGTTTGGTAAGGTTGGATTTCTCTGGCTGATACTGTGTTTCTTTTCTAAAATAATGGATGCATATATTGAAAGGAAGACATTACCAAACACGAGAAAAAACCTAACCAAACATTCTTGATAGTTATTGCCGCTAAAATACTGTTCTAGTACTAGTAATTAAGACAATTCTACTGATACAATTTTATTGGATTTCTGTATTCATTCGCCGCGTCGCCAAACTAATCGTTGACTGTTACAGATTTTACACAATGATTTTCGAATGAACTTAGACATTAAATTAGTTAGCCCAAATATACCTTACAGAAAATGGAACATCATAGAAATTAGTAGTACAATTTAAAGGGGGAACCTAAATGTAAGTTACTCACCTCTTGCTCATTGGGAGTAACAGAGTGAGCCATGCTTTGATTCAAAGAGTGGGTAGAAGTGACTAAGGAGTCCGAACTCGAGGTAGCAAGCATAGGAAATTCAACAGAGGACTCGACCTTACCACTTTCGGACATGACTCGAGTACCAACAATACGTAATCCACCTGTTTCATGCACGGTCTGGAAATGAAGTCAAAATGGGCGTCATGGGTATGGATAATAGACTCGGAGGACATTTGGATTTTCTGAGGAAACTTCCAAAAGAAGTGTAAAGGAAACTGAAGTATCTCTGTCGGGGTCGGTAACTACATAGGACATTTATGGTGTAAGGTACATGGAGAGGAAACAATACGGTACACAACAGAAAAATATAAGTATAATACTATTCGTAAATACTCTCATACGTCAGAGATATAGACTTGAACCCTATATACACTAATACACGTGTGTCCCTACGTGAGTACAGATTCTTCCCCGAGGTAATGGTAGATAAAATGGGTACCTGGTATAAGAGAGGGTACGTGTAAGCAAATATATAGTACATATACAACAAGGTTAAGAAATCAGGGAAACACGAGTGTAAAACTCTCTCCACGTAACACAGTAATCACATACACAAGTGATCTCTTCTGGGCCCTACATATATAATACTTTCAGTACTGTATAGTAAATCAATAACAACATTGTTTTTATGAGTGATTTTTTTTTTTTTCGTCACATCAGCTCAAATTCTCGTTTTCTTTCATACATTTCCCTGTGTTCTTTTGTTGAGCTCTTCACCAATCACCTCTTCACTCACAGGTCCCCTACCGAAAAATATTACCGAAATGACCCGGCAAAGTCATAAACCACCGCCTCCACCCAACTCAGTCTTGAAAACCACCCCAACGGGCACAGATCCATGTGAATCCACACTCCCAAACAAACACGACTCACACCATCCCGTCCACGCTCTGGACATCCCTCATTACTCCCAGCACCGATTCGACACGTCATGCCCACGATGCAAGTGCCAAACTGGTAAGACTGAACACTTGCTGCTCAGCTACCACGCTCTCTCCCAACATACACACGCAAGAGCATGAAGAACGCAATGTGGCCTAAGCTCCCTCAGCGATGCGGGAGTTTCACAATGATGAAAGGGACTTCTTGGGCAGGAAATATGTGAGTGAGTGAGTGATTGTGTGTGTGTGTGTGTGTGTGTGTGTGTGTGTGTGTGTGTGTAGGCAGATTTTCTTTTGATCTGTTAAAGACCTATGTATATATTTGGTATTCACTAGTTTTTTTGTTTATTTTTTTCTGTTTTCCTTGATGTGCTTTTCGCAGGCACTGGTAGATTGATTATTCATCAAAATTCCCATGATATTTTCCTTGTTTACTGACTGTAGTGAATACAAATGTCCACTGATCTTTAACATTATATATATATATATATATATATATATATATATATATATATATATATATATATATATATATGGAAGGGAAGCCGTGGTTTCGGTGCGTTATACATGACAAGTAGAGACTGAGCGTGAACGAATGTGGCCTTTGTTGTCTTTTCCTGGCGCTATCTCGCGCGCGCAAGGGGGGAGGGGTGTGCCTTTTCATGTGTGGCGGGGTGGCGACGAGAATGGATGGGGGCAGCAAGTATGAGTGTGTACATGTGTATATATGTCTGAGTATGTATACGTTGAAATGTATAGGTATGTATATGTGCGTGTGAGGGCGTTTATGTATGTGTATGTGGGTGGGTTGGGCCATTCTCTCGTCTGTTTCCTGGCGCTACTTCGCAAACGCGGTACACAGCGAATACGTATAATGAAATACAAAAAATAATATACATATATATAAAGTTTGTATGTTTCTGAGGGCCGGGTGACATTTTTAAGGTCACGACCAAAGAATGAAGCCTGAGAGGTGTTGGGCTGGCAGGCGGCCCGCATGACGTCACAGCTGGAGATGCCAAGTTATCGTGACATTTCCACCTCCAGGGTCTGGCTAACCCCTGGTAAGCCAACACTGGTGGACGCCTGCTGTAGATACCATTAAATATAAGTGAAAAAGAAGAAACAAAAATCTTGGGGAAGGCTTTTGTGTTACGAGTATGAGGCGGAATCACTCACTACACTGATGAAGACTGTAAATGAGATGAAAAGCTTACATTACGTATGAATTCTTGTGGGAATAATATTCTAAACAACGAGATTAAATGTCATATACAAACTACGATTTGTATCTAAATAAACAAAGCACCCTCTTCTACGACTTGAAACAAATATAATTAGTCTAGAATATTCTTCAATTATACTTCAAACAAATATAATTAGTCTAGAATATTCTTCAATTATACTTGAAAGAAACAAATATAATTAGTCTAGAATATTCTTCAATTATACTTGAAAGAAACAAATATAATTAGTCTAGAATATTCTTCAATTATACTTGAAACAAAATATAATTAGTCTAGAATATTCTTCAATTATACTTGAAAGAAACAAATATAATTAGTCTAGAATATTCTTCAATTATACTTGAAAGAAACAAATATAATTAGTCTAGAATATTCTTCAATTATACTTGAAAGAAACAAATATAATTAGTCTAGAATATTCTTCAATTATACTTGAAAGAAACAAATATAATTAGTCTAGAATATTCTTCAATTATACTTGAAAGAAACAAATATAATTAGTCTAGAATATTCTTCAATTATACTTGAAAGAAACAAATATAATTAGTCTAGAATATTCTTCAATTATACTAGAAAGAAACAAATATAATTAGTCTAGAATATTCTTCAATTATACTTGAAAGAAACAAATATAACTAATCTAGAATATTCTTCAATTATTCTGGAAAATATAATTCCCACTACACGAAGAGCTTCTGGTAGGATTATCATCATTTAGAGGAATATTTAATGGTCCTTTATGATAATTCACACTAATTCTAAAACTAGCGCTACTGTTCATTCATTTCATTAAGGACTTTAATACAGCAGGTCTAAAACAGCATTTTATATATATATATTTATGCTATGTAAAATGCTAGACTACAACAGATATATGGCCACTAAGAAAACAACAAAATAAAAGAATGCATCAAACATATAAGAAAGAACTTATAAAATATAAGCACTATAGCAACGTAACAGTATTAGCTAATCTTAACATATGATAAAGCAACTGAAATATCACAAATGTCACAATAATTACTATGAATCTAATTAGTGACAAAATTATCAACATATGTAAAGGAAAATAACTAAAATGACAAAACAATAATGAACTTAAAAAAAGACATCACCAAGGCTTTGGTTTAAAGTTTTATTCAGTTATTTAACAAAGTTTTATCAAAGTTATCAAACCAAGTTAGAAAGAGCAACACCTGATGGAAGCCACAGGAGAGAGAGAGAGAGAGAGAGAGAGAGAGAGAGAGAGAGAGAGAGAGAGAGAGAGAGAGAGAGAGAGAGCCACCAGGCTGTCCTATCGGAGACGACCTCCTCCTCCTCCTCCTCAGCTTACCTTGGTGACGGTGCGGACGGTGGAGCCCCCCTCCTGCCGCACCACCTCCTCAGTCACCCCCGCCGAGGCCACGCTGTCTCCCATCTCCCTGCACCACGGCCGGAGTAGACAAGAGGGTTAATGCGTGATCATGGTCGTCATGTTACATCTGACATATAAGTGGAATTTACAAGTACAGCTTCAAGTGATTTTCCTAACTAAGGAAAGAAGATGATATTGTTAAACTTCTGTTAATGATGGAGAGATTGTATCATTTAATCCATTATAATTTTGTCACTGTATATTACCATTATAGTTAACACTGTTCATTTATTTGTACAAAGTATAATATAAATTACATTATATCTTTTTATAAAGCACATAAGTCAGACCACATAAATACAGTATTCTCAATCATCACAAAGATTTACATCATCAATTACCCTTCCAAGAGTTGTATTTCTTTTATGTGTTAGCATAACTATGAAAGTTTCCCTTGATGGAAAGACGTAAGAAAAAAAAAAAAATGATAGTGTCAATACAGATGGCAGATATCCCTTTACTGAACACGTTAATTCTTACAAACTATTACTGTAACGCTGTATTGCCGATCACTCGGTTTTTAATTTCATTCTTCTGTACAAAGATACAATAACGAGTAAATGATTTCTATTAAGCTGGTTAAATGGGAGTAATATAACATTGTGTTATTCATGGTGAGGCATCTGGCGCGTGAGCTAAACACACTACGTTATATAAGGCACCTGGCGCGTGATATATTCTAAACACACTACGTTAAATCTACATGAAGCAACGTATCCAGACGCTACGTGAAATTCGACCTCGTCTCGCGCCAGTACAATGGTAACGCCACCAACCATTACTATGGAACACGTTAGGAGGAGGGTAGACCTAACATGGTTAATTCTAAGGTTAAATAAGTTAGGTAGTTTGTTCATCAAATGGTTCAGATCTTCCTGAGAGATCTCCTGTTTTTGTTGGCCATATTAGTGTCTCAGTGAGCCATAAAGGTGGTAAGGTTAAGTTCCTTATGGCTGAGAGTTACATGGCGACCCTGAGGCAGTAGTATAGTGCTATGAGTCTGAACCTTTGCTAACATGTACTCCACGAATGTGACCAAGTAATGTGGAGTCTCATTTCTTACATGGACGGTTACTAACTTGAAAAAAATCTACGGAAAGATAAGACTAATTACATTCCTGGAAGACAATACTCTTCATAATTGCACAGCAGAGCGGATTCACACAAAGCGGCTTCATAGAAAACAGGAACAAGAGTGACAAGATATCACTGATGATTTTTAATTCTTTTTCTTTTCATCAAACCACGAGAGGGAAACATAAATGGTTCCCATGGAGTCAGCTTAGAAGTGATGAAGACGTACCTCCACCAATATTCTATACAGTTCCATGCATAGTATACAGACTTATGTATACGCATGCACAAGTACGTGTATTCAAATATGTATGGACGTATGTGTATGTATATGCATAAGAAAGAGATGAGGAGCACCAGGACCTACCCTGCCAGTACCACAAGGACCTGACAGGGAGGGTAACTCATATCAGTGACTTAGGAAGGTTGGCCCATCGCCATATGTACTATGCCTCTTTCTCGTCTTACAATTTTTCCTCCTGTTTCGTTATGCTATCCTAACTCATCAATCTTTACTACTGTTGCTGCTAATACTACTTTCTACTTCTCCAATCCTTCATTACCCTTTACTTCTACTACTACTACTACTGGAGCTACTTTCCAGCAAGGGTCACACATACAATGAGGGTGTATTAAAGATCTTTCGATGACTGGTTATCATCGGAACGTTGCCGGCCATAATGACGCTGGAGGTGGCTGGGTCGAAGCCTATGGAAGAAATCAAATCGCCTTCCCAGCGTTCTCCCTCCCTCATATGGACCACAACACCAACAGTACAGACGCTGTTTTACCTTCGACCACAACAACCTTCCACTGAGGTCGACCTTGGAACATACAATCTTCTAACAGCATAGTACTGAGCGTATCTTTCACGCGCAATAAGGGTATAACTGAACCAACTGGACTATTATCATTTCCCATATAATTCCCTAATGGCGGGAAGCCATATCTACGTACAAAACCAGCAAGAGACTCTCGTCTTTTACTGCGCCAGCTAACTTTAGCATCAAGCCAAAGTTATCGATACAACATGTTTACTCAGGGATCGTCAAGGATGCAAGGCCTCAGAGGCAGTAATTTTGTCCTCATTCATCTCAGGAGAATGACAAGACTTGTTCACTCGCATGACTGATTCACCTTCTCAAAACATGTAAACTTTTTCTTCGTCGACAGTGGCTTCATTCTCTGGGAGACGGGAACTGCGGGCTTCAGCATTGAGAAAAAATATTAGGGCATAATTATGGCTCATTCAGGACTTTTGAATTCAACCTCTTTTACAGTCTTCAGTTCTGCTCAAAGCAAGACGCGGAAATCCCTTAAAGAATACGAAGCAATACGGTGAGGTCCAATGGTCGATCGTAATTCAAGTCCTGCTTGGTGATATAAAATTCAGAGATTACGTTTGACGTTTAGCTGGATCGTCCTCTGGCAAAATAAACCTTGTAGTGGCATGTGTTGAAACAGTTGAAGTTTACTACGTGACCACTGGTCTGAGGAGAGCAGGTGGTCCGATGCTGGGTGTCTGGTGGCAATCTTATTGCGTCAAACGCGGCTTCAGTGTCGAAGATTCAGAGATGATGAACACACTGTAAGCTTACTGAAGGTTACATGGACAGACGCTACCGATGTGGCAAAGCTTCTCGCAAGGTCTGTAATAAGAATCCACAAAACAAATGGTAATTTTCGTATGACTTGCTTATAAAGCATCGCTGATATGACTGATACATGACACGACGGATACAATGAATCTTACGATGAAGATTCCTGTATATAAAAAAAGAAATCACCAGATATATTCTGCTTAGTACTTCTCAAAGAGGTATCCACCAAACATACTCTTTCCTAACAAATCACAATAAAAAGGTAACGTAAGGATCTCAAGTTTCTTTTGGTATCAAGTGTTATCATGCTAAAACATTACATAACCAGACATCAAAACGATACTTAAGATATCACAGAAAAATCATCTTTACTGGCATGCCTTAAAGAAATTATTGGCAGATACCTTTTTAAATATCATTTAAAGAGAGGCGTCCGCACATAAAGTATGAGGAACTGTGATTATAAAATCTCAGGCCGTCTGTGTTTTTCTCTGGTGAGAAGCATAATATACAAAAGAGTAAACCTGAGCCAACGTCTGTAAGCCAACACTGCAGGATCGAATGTCAGTTGTGGAACACCCTGCGCTCTGCCAGAACACACTGGACGGATATAGATCTTGATGTACACAGTACCGAGTGGAGAAATGCCCAGGCCAGGATGTGGTCGTTTGTTTGAGACGCAAATTCAATTATCTGTTTATGATTTAGCTTTTGCGCTGGTTCATTGTGTTCTTTTTTGCTGTGACTTTAAACCCGTTTCCCTTGTGAACACGTTTGACGTTTTCTCTCTTTTTCAGTCGTGGCTAAGGACTGATATAGTGGTCGTACTCTATCTTGCGGGGTGAAAGAAAACGGTGCCGTGCACAGTGAAATAATCAACCGACTTGCATAATCTTGCACGACCTTAATATTTCCAGTTGGTCAGAGTAACGACTTTAAGGTATCAAACCTGTTCTCATAGAAATCAAGTTAATTTAGTGAAAATAAGGCAGTTAAAATCACCAGCACATGCTTTGAAGTATGACCTTAAAGGAATCTGTTCCCAGTTACAGCAACACCCTGACATCTTATAACACAATATGCTTCTTGTATGCAGAGAAGACAGATTGTAGGCGCCAGCGAAACCAAATAATCCTCATCCATTGCACTGTGTGGGACTTAAGGAGATAGATCTCTGTGTTAACATTAATGCATTAATGTGCTGTGTGTTGCAGACTTTGCAACTGACACAGTGTTCGGGAGGATAAACACACCTACGACGAGACATCTGTAGTGTTGTGCAATGATGCATAACCATTTCCCTTACTCCTCCCGCAAGCCTAACATGCCAAAGGTTGATGACTATAGATTCCAAACATCCTTGGTGCTTCTACACACACACACACACACACACACACACACACAACACTGACCTTCTGTCGTGGAGGATTGAACGAGTACTGCCCCATGGGAGTCATGAAGATTACTTCTTTGACATACGATTCAAGTACATGTACTATAGATTGTGATTCTCATGCGCACACGACCTGTTTACAGTCACAACACACTTACAGCACAGTAGCAGACCTGTTTACAATCACAACACACTTGCAGCACAGTAGCACAGTGGCATCAGATTTGACAAGGAAAGAATTCCTTAGTATCCTCAACAAACTACGCCTTACCAGCCTGGTCGTCCACCCACTTAACAGCAAATATAACAAAGTCACAAACCACACTACAAAGAGTGCACAGAATAATCACCGGGTGCATTCGTATATAATCATCACAGGCGAACTAGCTTAAAAATCAAATAAAGAATAATGACTAAACACCTCATAACGAATACCACATTCGGGCTGACTAACCTGGCTGGAAATAAATCTATGAATACCTTCCTTGACCGCCGATCAGTGGAAAAGCAACCTGTGTGTGTTCTAGACTCCGACGGATTGGAGGAGTGCAGTCTGCGAGAGAGTGTTTGGAACGAAGAAATGCACGACGACAAGAGAATCTAAGCTGAACCCAGGCGTTCCATCACTGTGACAGAGTTCTCTCAATTAACAGTCTGGAGGTTTGTACCTCTTTACGTATGGCAGACTTTCCCATCCGCCCGGCACGACCCTGCCACATGTGACCGTCATAACCAACACACTAGTCTTAATCTCTCAAGACAGATGGGCTCCGGTAAACAATAGAAAATATTTCAACATTTCACCGATAAGTTTAAAGAACTTCAGGTGAAGCGGTCGGCAAGGCGGTCCAAGTGTCTTGCAGACGACACACTCCCAACTGCTGCGCCTTGTGAAATGAGATATTCATCACGTCCGTTGACCACCAGTAACACAGAGAGAGGTGAAAGTCAACGGCCGTGCCAGATAATATAATGAGAGACGTCCGCATTCCTCCTTAAAGTAAATGGCAACACCGACGTGCCTTTCGGGAGGGCGCGCTCTTTAACGCAAAGGAGAACTTCCCTTTGGCACAGGGCCTCCAAATAGCGTCACTCATCCCAACGGATACCATAGGATCTCGTGAAACATGTGGCTCTAACCAGCGGATGGTCTTCCAGTGGCAGGATGTGGAGGCAGGACACCTCATAACCCTGCACATCACGGTGCCACCGTGCTGCACGCCTGGGGAAACATTCAGAAACAGTTGGGCGACCAAAAGATATTTTCGTGGGTCAAGAAAACAAGGAGGCCAAGGGTACAATGTGTGTGTGTGTGTGTGTGTGTGTGTGTGTGTGTGTGTGTGTGTGTGTGTGTGTGTGTGTGTGTGTGAGTAACAATCATATTACGAACTATTTTGGATATCACCCCATACATTTTTCTGGCAGGACTCTCAAGGCTGTTTGAAAGAGCATAAAACTAATTAGCGAGTGGACTGGAGCAAGACGGATGTTACAGACGAATGGACAGAGATGAGGAGTGTGAGGCGGGGGGATGGGAGTCAAGGCAAGAGGGGGAGGCTGGCACAGTGTGGGTACAATGTTGGTCTGCCAAGTGAACACAACCTATGCCAGGTCTTGCTGCTTCTTCCCTCCCTAGCTTGACTGCCCCTCCACACTGATGTCCCTCCACTCTGTTTGCCCTTCACATCACCGTCTCTCCATATTTGCTGTCCCTCCAGACTGTTATACCTTTACACTGTATTCCCTTCACTCAGCTGACCCTCCACACTGTTATACATTCACATTGAATTCCCTCCACTCTGTTGTTCCTCCACAATGATGTCCCTCCCCACACACGTGTCACTCTACGCTGCTGCTGCTCCATACCAAGTGAATTGAGAAGTGTAGTACATAGAAAAATGGACAGCGTGTAATGATGAATGACAAGCAAATTGTTCATTACTAATACACAACTCTGCTTACTGTGATGTCCGCTTCATAACGTTCATTTGTTTTCTGGCGAGATTCTCAACTCATTTCGTCCATAAGTATGGGTTTGACCATAAGATGGCTTAAGGAAGCATAAAAAAGATATTTTTTTCGACATTCTATGTGAATATATTCATCACCTTTCGGCTCAAACTTAAAACTGCGAGCTAATTCAGGTTAAACCCAGAGCCAAGCTGGGACAGAATTTCGAATTAGAAATGGAGTCAGGTAAGGTGAACTACCAGGTCTGTTAGGAGGAAGCTAGATGAAGAGCACTCCTACGTATTATAAAGAATACAGAATAGTATTTAAAAAATCTTAAAAGGATGAAAGATCTCGACCAAAAGATTAGTGGTATAACTGATAATTATAGAGAAACAGTATCAAAACTCACAACAACTGGAGGAAGACATTAAGAAACTAAAAATAAAAGAGGAAATCAGGAAACTGAGAATTATAATCAAATGGCATAATGACAAACTCAAATCAACAGAAGCGATTCAGATCGTATGTAACCAGAAGAAAGAAGCTGCAGCGAATGAAGAGCATCAGATAAAAAGGTCATAAGGGCCTTCGTTTGGATGACCTTGCGATGGAACAAAAAAAAAAAAGCCCATAACACAGAGACCAGAAACTGTTGATAACAGAAGGTGGGGAACAGAAGCAAATTCTGTGTGGAGAGAGAGAGAGAGAGAGAGAGAGAGAGAGAGAGAGAGAGAGAGAGAGAGAGAGAGAGAGAGAGAGAGAGAGAGAGTGAAGTTTGTGATGCAGCGAGACAGAGACCCAAGGACACTGAAATAGAGCTACCTGGGAAATTATTAAATGATGCAGGAGAGAGAAAAAGAAATGCACTGACAGGACAATCAGGGAAGAATGCAGTCTGCCAGATGGACGGCCTAAATAAGTGCAAGGTATTCAGGGTCAATATATGTTTGCCAATTGGAGATCTTCGATCAAATCAGGCACATGGAGGTCGGCGAATCAACACTGCAGGAATTAGCTGACAAGTGGGATGCACCTAAATCAAAAACATCGCGGACGACTTCTGAACTACAAAAACCATATTTCAATCAAAGAGTTAAGGGATGAGGTGATAATACTTCTGAAAACAAAAGAAACAAAGAGAATCAGTAGATATAGCCAAGACATTTGGGGACAGCTAATACTGTTTACGTTCTATATGGAGATCTGTAGCCAAGGAGGTACAAAAGCAAGCTAAGAGACCTGCAAGCATAGAGGAACTCAGTAGGGTGTTAACCAGAGGCGACAGATCGATGGAAGGAAATGAAATACATAACATAGTCGGAAAGCGAAAAAACGGGAGATATCGAGAAGAGGCTATAGGGCAGGACAGCCCCACCATGGAACATGAATCAGAAAATGGAGTAACGTAGCCAAGATAAAGGTAACTGTTGTAGAAAGTTATGTGAAATCTTCAAAGCAATTAGCAGGTGCATGACACAGTTAGCTTCAGAAACTGAGGGAAATTAAAAAAAAAAAAAAAATATGTCAAGAAGTGAAAGAACTCAGAGATGTACTGTGGCGGAAACAGATGGCATTACAGCTAACCAATATTTGAAAGGTATAAGACAAGGAACGAGTAAAGTAGGATAAGAAATGAGGGTCAGAGAAACTACGAAGAAGAATACTGTGGACAAGGCAGAAGAAGACAGTGTAAAACTTTTCCATAAATTCATCAGAAGTAAACTGTAAGTTCCCAAGCGACTAACCAGGCTGAGTTTTATCTGATCAACCTCCACATTATCACAGACTCGAAACCAGTCTCACTTAACGAATCAACGTAATGTGAAAAGTGGAAAATTAAGATGCACTTAGTTACTGTAGTGTGGAAGGATGGTCTACCATGTTAGTACACTGGACACAAGTTGAGGGTATGAGTGAACTCCCTTCATGGCTGCGTAACTCCATCCTCCAATGCAGTAAACATACTTGGTATCACTGTGTTCAGGGCTACAGCCTTCCCAGATGGGAGTGCAGCACTCCACACAAGGATGAATTAATCCATTATACAACCAGAGCAACTGTCCAGAGACAAGCAATCTTGGCATCAGAACAGGCCTTACAGTCTCTTACTAGAAGACTTACTTATATAATGTGGGGTTTCTAAGATAAAGCACGTTTGCTGTGTTGAAGGATGGAGTTATAGAGCCATAAGTGGAGTTGTCAAAGTTGTGAGGGGGTTGTCAAGGCGTGAAAAATAACTAGGATGCGTCTGCTCCACCAGGAAATCCTCATTACATCTGAGCTTAGAGAGGCCGTTGTGGAGAGATCAAGAAAGAAGAGGGGTAAAAATTTGAAGGAGAGCGAGGGAAAAACAGTGGAGGAATGCAGTGTTGCGTCGTCAGAGTGTGAGTGCACTGGGTCCCTTGTTAAAGAAAGGAAATCATTCACAGAATGAAGGAAGAGCGGAGGAGACAGGACAGACTCCTGAGGGACGCCGCTGCTGGCAGGAGAAAAAGAAGAGGTTGATCCACCGAGAGTTACAGACACATAAAGATTCTCTGAGATCACCCTCAGAAATGATACCAAAGCATAAGTAACAGGATCTCGCCTCGAAAAAGACATACCGATGTTCAGAATGAAGGCTGTGCGACTTAAGATACCTCAGAAGTGGGAGTTAAGGCGACATATGAAGGCTATGATGGAAATAGCTGAAGTGAGAAAAACGGGACGGGATTTGTATGGGTTTAAATACACTCCCTTCTTTGGGATAAGCTGTGCCAATGAACGCTTCAGTGACGGAAAAAGCTTTAGTGTTTCCCCAGAAAAGAAAACAGACGAGCAAACACGGTCACAGGTTGAGATGCGCACTCCTCTAGAACACGAGGATGGAGGCCACTTGGCTCATACACTTTGCTTGTGTCCGGTGAGAGAAGTGATACTTGAACTGTGCGAAATGAGACGGATCGTGAGAGGCGCACGAGTAGTAAAAGACAGGTCAGGGTAATGTTAGGCTCACTCATGGGAGGTATAGGGGAAAAAAAAGAAGTTGCTCTGATATTAACACAGGACAGCTAATAGTGTTGTTATCTTACCGGAGGAATGGTGCAAAGACAAAAGCTGCTGCGAGATAATTTTGGCTAAAGAGGAGAGGAGAGGTTGCCTGCCACACTTCCTCTGGATGAAGGAACGCTTCGCTTCACGTTTAAATTACTTGCAGCAATTTTGGACGGAGATGACAGCTGAATGCGAGTCGAGAGAGAGGAAGAGCTAAAAATAATGATACATAGATAGAACAGAACCCCCTTTGTTTTAATAAAATCTATCACATTTATGCCTCGGGATAAATCGCTGCTTTCTGCACAGCGTCGGTCGCCATCTTTCGGAACATCGTGAGGGAAAACAACAGCTGTGTCCTCCTCGGATGTTGTGAGTTTTATACACAAAAAGTAAACAAAAACATTGTCGAGAAAGATGTTTACACACTTTAGCCTCCAGCATCACAGACTTGTAACGCACATGTTGAAGGACAAACACACCTCAGGAGAACAGAGATTTTGCAAGACAACCGCACACAATTGTGGCCATGCGCTTCAAATGTCTTGGTTTCGGTCTGGTGAACACGTTGAACATGGAGTTGTGGCGGGACTGTGGCTGGGGAGGGAGAACAGTTGAAACAAGCAGGGATAAACCGTCTCATTACACTCACGGTCGAGCCTTGACGTCCTGCATCTCTAGACATACGACCCCTGCCACTTCAGCAACCACACCAGCGGGTTACTGAGGAGCACAGACACTATCACACTCCACCGTCCGGGAGCGCCGGTGAAAAGAGCTTCTGATAACAGAGTCGAACGTCAGGGGGAAAAAAAAAGGGGTTTTCCCAGAAACACCATGATGTAACGAGTTTTTCAAGTTATCAATGTAAGGTCTTTGGGGAGCAAAAGGCACGTTAAAACAGCGATTTTATCATACATCCAAGACACGTTCCTCATGACGAAGGTCTGCTATAAAATAACGTCCAAGAAACGTTCCTCATGACGAAGGTCTGCTATAAAACAACGTCTAAGACACGTTCCTCATGACGAAGGTCTGCTATAAAATAACGTCCAAGACACGTTCCTCATGACGAAGGTCTGCTATAAAATAACGCATCAATAGTAGAACTGAAGTCCCTTCAGCGTCCACACCAGGCGGGGTTTACTTTCCTGAGAAAAGTTGTTGAACATCTTCAGCAGGAGAGTACGACTTGAGCGCGACGGTACGACCTTTGGGCATGATAGTGAGACCTTTGAACTGTGCCTTAAGCGTCAGGTTAAGGGGCAAGCCATCATAACTAAAAGGTCGTCCCGTCGCACACCCGGGTCGTAGGACCGGTGTGCTCAAACCCATGTCTCATGGCACATGTCCCGCACACATACCTTCACGAACATACAATGAGACCTAGCCAGCAGAGTGATCCCAAGGGAGGTACAATCATCACCTCCAGTAAAGGATCCAACATCCGGCTTTCTAGAGGCAACCTACATCTTGCCGGCCGCTGACAGAGGAACAATCTTACACGATCACTTCCACGTTGGACGGCAGTCATGCGAGTGAGGTTAATTACCCGGTGCGGCGAGGGGGAGGAGGAGAAGAAAAAGAAAAAGTCCCCTTTTCAGTTATGCCTGAGGCTGTCTACGGTTAGTTATGAGCTAAACACTTGGCAGATGTCCCGTCTCACAGTGACGCAAGGGGAAGAGTAAACCTGCTTCCTGTACCATTCTAAACTACTGTAAGTAATGATCGTTTGTGTCGATTTGATGTAATTTGAACTAAAGTCTGAGCGCGAGTTTAAAACTACTTCCGCACGACGATACGACTCTAAGGCACGACGGTACGACCCTCTAACACGATTGTGCGACCATTGGGTATAATGGCGTGACTATCTGGCCTGAAGCCACAAAGGGTTAATGTTAAAAATATTAATAACATCAAGGCAGCCATCACCTACACTTTACGCTAAAGCAACATAACTGTTGAAATAGTCCTAAGCATTTCAAATGATGCAGACTGCCAGGGCTTGTCTCTCAATGGTTGATCATCCTGGTGGCTCCTGGCAGTACTATGCGACAAGCAGTGATGTTAAAGTAAACACAATAAACACATTCGTGTTAACCAGTTACTACGACGGCAAAATAAGTGCTCTTCGACATTCAGTGCCGGCGGACGACATAACCAGAAAAGCCCTCACAAAACTTAAGAGTCAGGTACACTGAAGTTCGCTCAGGCTTCACGAATGTGTTTCTTATCAACACCCACAAATAGAAAAAAAAAAAAAAACGAAACCTTAGAAAAGAGAGAAATGAAGTAATTAAAAAGGAGTTACTAAAGAGTGTTAGTTCTACGCCATGGAAACGAACATGCCGGACCAACCAGCGTGACGCAGTACACAAGACTCGCGATCAAAATGCAGACAAAAGGAAAATCAAGAGCCAGAAGATTACAACCTGGGATGGCTTGCGAGCCAGCAGCATCAGAAGAGGTAGAAGCAGTAGCAGAGGCAGGAGCAGCAGAGGAGGTGGCAGACGAAGCAGCAGCAGGAGCATGAAGCGTCAGTAGATGTAGCAGAAGCAGCAGCAACACCCACACATTGTCTCAAGCCGACCTTGAGGATATATTGGTGGCGCGGGAGGGAAGTTCCCTTCTCTTAAGTTTATGACACTGTCATGACGTCAGCGGCTCAGCTCATTCATCCGGGATGATGAAGGTGTGAACACTCATCATCGCGGACCACCACAAGCAGCGACTGTCCCCCTGAAATGTACTCACAAATGACCCTTACACTCGTCGCTGACCTTCATTGTCACGAGGGACTCCACCGCAAAGAACCTTGAAGCCAAATGACGGAGTCTGTTGTACCTCCTCACATCATCGTACCCAAGATGAGAGTATCTGCTTCTGCTAGTGTGTCAACACCATATATTCAGCAAGACGTGAGAGAAACAGGATCCCATCCGCTTACACGCGAGCATTTCATCGTTGCTTGATAATGGTCGACACTGACTGGTCACAGGGAACTTATCACACCTCACTCAAGAGGTCGTTGTGGTTTCGCAGATACCAGGGATATGGAGGGCCAAACTACAGACCTGCAGGGAAGCGTAGGAAGGTCTTAGACTTCCGATTCTAAGTTTCGAGTTGTGTCTTCACGGCAAAGTACTGAAGAAGATCGTAGGTTTTATCGGAGGTGTGATAAAAGAACTCGGACACAAACTGTAACATACAGGGAAAGTTCTATTCCTTCATTCACAGTTGTACGACCACTGACGAACGCCTCAACTGAAGGAAGAAAATAACTTAGTGGCCTTTACCATACTTCAACGTATATGACAAGAACAGAATAAAACGTGCACAAGAACAGACAGTTAAAGCACCGCTTCCTGAGCACTGCATGGCAGGAGGAAAAACCATTCAAATTCTGTACAGCGATGTCGTTTAGCAATTTAATTAGCATCGGTGGGTTCGCCAGCACGACAGCCACCATATCCACGGCTAAAACCGTGAGGCAGCTGCAGATTACCCACAAGGGGATGATGGATGGCGACCATCTTAAGTTGTGAAATAGTCTCACATACATCTCCTCTGTGCTCGTCTGTCCTCTTGTGAACGAGAACTGGCTACGTGGTGAATATACACGAATTTTCACTTTTAAAATGTAGAGGTTTTGGAAGCGAAGACAAGCGAATAAACTGCTCAAATATTAATGAAATTAATCCACTTCACACATCATGTCACTTGACAGCAAATACACCACAATTTGACGTCATAGCAATAAAGGTATACACATACCCTGCATTCTGAACAATTTCTCCATCGAGATGCGCATGACGTAGACCATAATGGCTCATGAACGACAAGGACTCATTGACGTATTACATCAGCTTCTGAGCCACACCAGGCACTGCTTCATTAGCAGTAAGTCAACGTTTGCTTGTTTACGAACTGATACTGGCAAGCACATGCCCACACACACACACACACACACACACAGCTCGCCAGGATGACATGGATGCCACTAACTGGATAAATGTGGAATCATTTCTTAACCTTTGAGTACGACGGTACAACCCTCGAGCAGGGCAGTACGACTCATGAACGCGACGATACGACCCTTGAGCGCAACGGCACGACCCTTAAGCATGGAGGTGCAACACTTAAGCACAACCTTACGACCCTTACGAATGATGGTCCGGTTTCTGATATGAACAGACCGGCGTTCCCAAGGGTCGTTCCGTCGTGCTCGTCCCGTCATTCCAGAAGGGATAAAGGAGAAAAAAGGACGCATCTCACGGCGAAACTGTGATCAGTAGACTAAACGTGATCCTGATCAGTTTCTTTCTCTTTGGCTCCCTAAGCACAGCTTCCCGCGCCCTCCACTTTGCAACATTCAAATGTGGTCATCCGCGACCACAGAAAGTCTCTCCTGATGTAACTAGAAGAGTTTTCCTCAGCATTAAGCGTCGCTGTGGAATATCCAAACCCATTGAATGTAAGAGCAAGACATTCTAGGAATTCAGTAGATGTCATTAGGGTGAGTTGCTTGTAAAAATCCTACCGTCATAGAGAGAGAGGAGAGAGAGAGAGAGAGAGAGAGAGAGAGAGAGAGAGAGAGAGGAGAGAGAGAGAGAGAGAGAGAGAGAGAGAGAGAGAGGTTTCATGACCTTTGTATCAACACTGGTGATCAGGTCTGCTGTCAGAAACTGAACCCACTGATAATCCGGAGCCTATGTGTAGATATCAAATTGTTGACGCTAGTACGAAGTTAATGCTACTCATAGTTACTATATTTACTATTATCATTATTGTCATCATCACTATTATTATCAGCAGCAGCAGTAGTGGTAGTAGTAGTAGTAGTAGTAGTAGTAGTAGTAGTAGTAGTAACAGTAGTAGTAGGAGAAGTAAATATCAACCTCAGGTTCCTTTTTAAGGAATTCTGCAGCTTCGAGTCTCTTCCCCGACTTACTTGCTCTCAACGGAGCCCATCACTTCCTCGCTCCTACGTGAAATGCAGCCTACAAGCTGCAGCAGCCCCATAAAAGGGGTCCTGGGGTTGCAACACGGTAGCATAATGATGCATACGCAGTCCACGGGCGTTATGTAGTACTGTAACCAGCCTTTCGTTGCGTTGAATCAGTCATTGTATCATAGCAGGGCTTCTTCCGCTGTGTCTTTCACTAAATCATCAGGCTGAGTTGGACCAAGATCCAGCAGCAAGGGGTATAATGAACATATAGTAAGGACTCACTGTCAGCAGAATGACCAGCACAAAGGAGTTTCACTGTCAGGACGCCTCTGTTTTCGTTGTGTCCTGAAGACCTTAAAAAAATGGCCAACCTCGACTTCTATAGTATATAAAAACCAGAGAACGGGCCGCCAACAGGCAAAGGCCCGTGTCGGACCAATAGTGGTCCGACAATCATATATATATATATATATATATATATATATATATAATTGGAAAGACATGGTATACAACAGGCAATCGATGTGCTGTCAGTGGACTGAACAAGGGCATTTGAAGCGGCCGGTGGAAACCACAGAAAGGTATCTGAGGCTGGATGTGAATAAGGGATTGTATTTTCGGTGCACTCCACATGATAGCTAAAATAGGGATGTGAGCGAAACGGCCTTTCTTCGTCTGTTCATGACACTAACTCACTAACGAGGGAAACGGCGCACGTGTGTGTGTGTGTGTGTGTGTGTGTGTGTGTGTGTGTGTGTGTGTGTGTGTGTGTGTGTGAGAGAGAGAGAGAGAGTGTGTAAACTCCAGTGGTGATGAAACCTAGGAATGAACATCACTGCCAGGCTACGCCATGATACGAAGTCTTGCATTAGTATGACAAGCTTATGAAAAGCACGCCAGACCTCCACTCAATACCTACATATCAAAGTACCACGCAGTTTGTTCTCTTGGTGGAAAATGGTTTCTTGACGCTGATAACGTTACCGGAATTCCCGGTGCAGCACCTTCCCCGGAAGCCCTTAAATTTAGAATCTATCTGAGCAAGCATCAACGGGCTAGCTACGGTAGGCTAAAAGTAGCCTAGTGTACGTTGGGTGTGTCCTACGAAAGCTTACAGAAATCACGTTAAAAAAAATAATTTCATCTCGTTTTTCATTTTGAAAGACAGAAAACTTGTATTTTCTTCGGCATTTCAGACACAACGCTAAAGATGAGCGTACAGGTACTCAGGCAAAAGAAGACATGGGTCGTCAAACTAGACGGTGTCCGGCAGCTGCCACCTTCCCGTCCACAACTGAGACGACCTGCACCTCTCACTCAGGCCGCAACTCCCACGAGCCTCAGCTTGATCACGTCGCAACCCAGAGCATGCAGTCCGGGTCGTAGTATATCACAATAATAGTTGATCAGTTCGTAAGCAACGTGACGGACAACCGAAGGAGGAGGAGTTACTCCACAAGGATGGCAGCTCATGAGATCGTACTTCACACAATCCATATCTAATATGGAAATCGTCACAACGTAGTACTTACTCTGGGTCGTAACTCTGAAGACCTACGTCTGACAAAACAAACGACCCGCTGGAGACAGCGCAAGGAAAAAGACGAAAGAATGGCCCAACCCACCCACATAAATATGTATTTACATACATACATGTATAATCAATGCCCATTTTGACAGACGTGGACATAATGGGATGATGGAGGAACACGAGATTATAACATACTTAAATGTAGAAGTTTCGACGCAACGTCTTCCTCGAGTATAATAACACATCAGGGAAACATCGAGCTTATATACACGCGTCGATCTTCAACAGGCTGACTTCCTATCCGTTTGGTCTTCCGTTCTTCCACTGACTAGACTGGTCCGGTATCCCCGCTCTTCTAGTCGATCAATCATATATCGCAATATGACCTGGAATCTCTGCTCAGATGCCGAAGCCCGGCCCATATTTGTGATTCGTAAGTGCGCTGCTTCTAGAGCTCTCTTCACCCTTGTTTCCAGCTTATGTTACAGCATCAGGGCTCCGTCCCATTGATCAGATGTCCATTGTCATCCAAAAGCACCACAAGAGAGTCTGACGGTCTGTGGTGGTTCCTCAAGTCTCTTGAGTGTTCTGTTATTCTTCTTTCTGTCTTGGTGTCATCCGAGGAGTCCTCCACCTGGGACTACCGCAGCTACACCTAGAAGCACAACCAGAATGAACTCCTTTTGAAGCGAGAAGTCCGTTGACGGTCCTGTACTGCCTCCTCAACTGGTGATGATACAACCTCACCTAAGATGGCTTCACTAGACATGTAACTGAGCGGAGTTTGGCAACAACATGGTTCTGTCAACAATTGTATCATTGCTTTGTTTTACACCATTTGTGCGCTTTAATTGGTGTATTGATTATTGCCATTATATATATATATATATATATATATATATATATATATATATATATATATATATAGTGATAATCATCTCTACACCAAACAGAGCGCACACGGATGGAAAAACAAAACGAAATGGTACAATTACTGACAACTTGGTATAGAAAATGGTTACTTCCTTAAAAGAAAAATAGTCTGCACCTTTGCACTAACAAGAAAAACCAAAGAGTAACAGTTGGAGACACGTTACACACTCGACGTTATCTGCAGCCGCACTGACCACCCAACACCGTGCAGTCCGCTGCCCTGCTACGGGGGTGCTGGCCGAACCCTCAGACATGCACCTACGTCATCCACCCTTCATGAACATCTTCACACCGCCTTAACTGGCTCTCCCACCAACTCTCAACACTCCACTAGTAGTTCTGTCCGTTGGCGTGTCGTCTATCATCACCGCTCTACGTCTTCGTCATTCCTCTCCAACCCACATGAGATGTATGGGAAGACATCACTACACGTCAGCACATCACAGCAAGCATAATATTGAAGCATCCTGCTCGTGCCGAGGTGATGAATAATTGAACACAAGCTCTGGTGTGGACAACAGCCCTCCCTCACGCGTTTCATAATCCTCATACAGTTTCTAACGAACTAATTAACCGAAGACGTTGAAAAAAAAAAGGCTAAACGCACAGAAACACTAACCACCGCATGAATGTTAAGGAGATCGGGTAATGCATGTAAACATGGCTTGTATCAACTTATTAAAGTACGAAGACAAACATCACATTCGATACGTGTTCATCGTGCCAGGGCTTATGGAAATCACGATAACCTAAGAACCCGGAAATAGCAGCACCAGCCTAATTTGTACAAGTTAAAATCTTCGTGACAAAGGAACTATCATAACAAAAACAAATACATAATGAACTTACAGATGAGTGAGTATAATCCAAGAGTTGTTTATATATATATATATATATATATATATATATATATATATATATATATATATATATATATATATATATATATATATATATATATATATATATATATATATATATATATATATGTATCGCATGATAACTAAGAACACTGGCAGATGCCCTTATGGTCAAAGTAAACTACGTGATTTCAGCCACGTAATTAAGTTCCCTTCCTCAATGAATTTTGTTCAGTGATGTATAACAAACTCCTTAACCTGCGTCTAAAGACGTTACGACAGTAATATTAATGTTCTGACACCGTCACATATGTTCACAGCCTAACACCACCACGTCGACTCGACCCTGCCAAACTCTGGTGAGGACAATACCTCTGTTGTGCATTCACTCACTGTCCAGGCTACATACACACAGGCTTCTTTCCTCTCCCATCTGCCGAGGTAACACGACTTGGTGTTGGACGAGTCGATTCGCTGTGAAGAAACTACAAATCTGTCCACAGTCCACTTTTAAATGTAACATCACGATCCACTGCTCCAGGTTGAGTATAGCCTGGCTCTTCGAACATATTCATACTTCAACAACAATCGGTGAGGAACATCATGGTGGTGTATCGACCATGGCAGGTAGGTCTTGGGAGGCCGATCAGCCAATTCAGCCACACGAGAACCAGGAATAGGGGCTGACTCACCCTTTTTATTTGTGTCAGTGTCGTTTGCTGAATCTTGTGTGCGCACCAGTGACGGGCGAATATCCACCTTGTTCACAAGCTTCCTTGCCAGTATTAATGGTAAAGGAATTCACAACAAACTGTCTTAGGTTCCATCTCACACTGGTCTTCGGGAGCATGATAAAAGCTGAAGCTCTAGCCACGCTTGCACCAGATGAAGAACCCGTCGGAAACTAACTTTGGTTTGTCTTAAACCTAATTACGAAGGAAACCACAGATCTATCTTAAGCATATGTGCAATCGGGACCTCAAAGACCCACGAAACGTGTACGGTAAAGCGTCTATGGGGAAAGTAACAAGATTAACAGACTACAAGATATTACCACTACTGACACTTTGTCCCACCTGGAAATTCTAATCTTGTGTATTGTGAAGTTTGTGGCCAGAGATACATAATCTAGAACACTATGTGTAGAAGAGCCTTTCAGGGAGAGGCCGATCAAACCCTACAAGGAACGGTGTCAGTGGACGTAGCCACGGCATGTGAAGCAGCCGGGGGAAACCATGGGAAGGTCTGTGGGCTGCGTTTTCGGTCTTTTGCACATGACGGCGAAAAATGGATATTAGCGAATTACGGGGGGTCTTCTCTTCGTCTGTTCCTGGCGCTAACTCGCTAGTGCAATAAACAGCCAACAGGTATTTCATAATATATATATATCATCCCTGGGGATAGGGGAGAAATAATACTTCCCCGTATTCCCTGCGTGTCGTAGAAAGCGACTTAAAGGAGAGGGAGCGGGGAGCTGGAAATCCTCCCCTCTCGTTTTTAATTTTCCAAAAGAAGGAACAGAGAAGGGGGCCAAGTGAGGATATTCCCTCAAAGGCTCAGTCCTCTGTTCTTAACGCTACCTCGCTAATGCGGGAAATGGCGAATAGTGTGGAATATATACATGATATTAGCGTGAACGTTACGGAGTGCGATGCTCTAGCATTCCATGGCCAACAAATCCCACACCTCTGCGTCTACGTCATATTGCCAAGACCCAGAAGTTGGCTCGAGTAGACACGTCCGGTTGACAGTGTAGATATTACCTCACCAATACCAGGAGTCCTGATGTGTGGCCGTTTCATCTAAGCCAACGTGGTATGTGGAAAATATCGTACACATCGACAAAGCTAAGCAAGATAAGAACACATTTCCCTCACACCTCATAGAGTATTAAATATATATGTATAAAAACGAGAAAATTATGCAATATAGGAAATGCCTCTGAAGATATAGCTCTTATATCATGGCCAGACTCCAAGGACGGGAAGAGAAAAGAATGTTGCCAGATTATTATCATTATATTGTTCCCTTGTGCTGAAATGTGCGTTTTACTCTCCTTCATCAATCTGTTTACTGATCCTTCGAATAAGCTAAGCACCAGATGTGATCGGTTAACTCGAAACGGATAATCAAGAACTTAATTACCCTAAAACCTCTCGACACTAATGACTTTACTATCTTCAAGGTATGTTATCAAGCTCTCTCAAGGGCCCACCTTGTTTATGATTCGAGATGTCCCGAAGCTCAATACGGGGCCCTGGATTGTATCATTGCCAGCTATTTACACTATCTACCAGGATATACATATTCATATTAAGATGCATACCACAATAAAATTTATGATGGAATAGTTATCACGGAGAGTCCATTCTACAATTACACAGTTACATGTAGTCAGTCATCCAACGCAAGTGGCACAGTTCAAATTATTCTGGGTACGTTGAACATCCTTTTCGTAGACCGTAAGCAGCCCTGACGTAATGCGAGGAGCAACGTGAGGTCCGCGAAACAAAGGCGCCCTTTAACGCGGGCAATAATTCAAGCAGTGTGTGTGTGTGTGTGTGTGTGGAGGGTAACTCATCCGGAGATGAGGCAAAGATGCCCCCGTCTGATAAGGATCCAGTGGGCATTATTCTTATCGTTCAGCGATGTAGCGACGAAGTGGGTAGCAGCCTCTTCTGGGCTTTGTGCACGCGCGGACCGAAACAAGAGCGCTTATGGCTAGAGTTAGCGGGTGTGTAATGCGTTCAGCTGCTGTTGGCTCGGTTCGGGGGGGAAAAAATTTATAATAAAGGCACTTGCATGGTTAGAAGTATTTTCCGTTACGATGAATCACCGAGCCGTTTCATATTATTGTGAAGGCGTCAACATTAATCAGTATTAAAAAAAAAAAACCCACTGAAATGCGTCACTCTCACAGTTATATTTACGCAGCTGTTATTTGGTCAACATTGGAAATGACCACAGACGAAGGATTCTGTTGACGGAACCAGCTGGTCTGTCAAAACCAGACTAGAATCTCTAGATTCTGTAAGCTGTCGGCCTAGGTCTGGGAACGGCTATTTTTCCCCTTAGTAAACAATCTAACCCAAGCTATATAATGAACTGCAACTTTAAAAGAAAGAGAAAAACGTGAAGATTAACCCAAACTGCCTCACTGCTTCAATTATGTGACATACTATGGCAATAGAGACTGGCCAACCAATCGCTGGTGGCTGTTGGCAAAGTAGCCATGACAGCCTTCACCGGGTGCCGGCAAGATAATGAGTATGTTGAACACACTCTCCACGGCAGATCATCCTGAAGCTATCATACAACGTCTCGCATTATCAACCTTGTTCTACACCTGCAGCACCTGTGATGACGTTAGGGCTACCACCCAGCCAAGACCTCGAGGAAAAAGGCGTTGAAGAGACACGGCCGAGAGGAAATGGTTCATGAGATGCTCAGGTGCAGTTCTGCTGCCTGTCCCCTCCTCTCCTCGCCTCACACACACACACACCCACTACACCTCACAACCCCCGTATTTCCCGCCTCCGATCTCCCCTCCCCCACATCCCTCCTCCACCACCACGCCCATCCTCCCCTGTCCGTGAATGCCTGCAACCCCAAGATAACACAATCCAACATTTGTTGTTGGAACTTGTCTCATAAATTCTCCTGTAGCATCTAAAAAAAAAACCTAAAGCAAAACACGAGTTGGAATCAAGATGTCTGTTCCATCCAAAAAAAATCTTCGACGATCCCAGCATGAAGTTAGCCACGGCAGGAAGCTTGCTGGCTTCGTGATCAAGGCACATGATGAGGTGTCAGGTGTAGGCGACGCACAGAGCTGACTCGTGCTATTTTCACGTTGCTCAGCCATCTCCAGTTGTACGAATCACGTCAACTGTCGGAAAATCTTCATCACACATCTTGCCTCAGCACTTGCCATAAATGCTGCTGCAGAAGTCGCTGCCGTATCAAAGATGGGGTTCACGGAGAGGAATGTGGTACGTAGCACACACGCCCGTACAAGCCAGTGTGGTCGAGAGCGCCGGCGGGTGACTGACGTGATCTTCAACTTCAAAACAAATCCCTTTATGGCAAGAGTCAAGTGCAGGATTCTGCTTCCCGGGTGGGCAGCCGTCGGGCAACGGGGTCTTCCCCTAGCTGGAGTGTGCGGGGTGCAGGTCCTGGTGGGTGTGCCTGACACCAGCTGTGGCACCGCCCTGATGAACACGGACGCGATCGCTACAGTTACTTACCGGAAACGAAATCTTACCGAAGTAAAAATCTGATCCTCTGCCTCAGTACATACACACTCGTGTGTGTTTGGACATACGCACAAACGAACGCCCACCTGCATAAACACGCAGTAGTGCATGTACACTCTAACCTCCCCCGCCTCTTACACACACACACACACAAACACACACTCACGTACGATGACCATGATTCACGCATAGTCCTTCCCGGGTCTGAATCCTAAGTGCGGCATTCGACATCATCCAATCCTGGCGGTTCATCCTCCCACTGGGGCTGGTCGATAGATGGGTACCTAGCTTTGGCAAATTATGAGAAGAGGCTTTTACACTGGTGTTGCCCCGTCTTTCAACTTGTATACAGATGTATCCTGTCTTTACTCGTGTGTGTGTGTGTGTGTGTGTGTGTGTGCACAGAAGAGTAACTAAATATAAGGTTAAGAAACGGGGCAACACAAGTGTAAACTCTCTCCCTGTTACATACAAATATTTATAAAAAGGAATACAGAGGAATTCACACAACAACAGACCACGGAGTCCTTTCGAAGCTGTTAGTAGTCACACAAAAAACAAGTGACGACCAAGTTATGGTTACATTCGATCTGGACTTCGGCAAACTTAGGCACTTAAAAATCAGTTTGGGATTAAGCAGGGTATTCATCAGACAGACCAGAGGATGAGAGGGAGAAAAGCAACGAATACAGTCAAATGGCTAAAAATACACAAATGAATGAATAAATAAAAAGAGCGAAATCAAATGAGGCAAGTAGATGGCCCCGCCTGTGCCGCAAAGAGGTCATGAATGTTATATGTGATGGAAATGTTAAACTGAAAGTGAAGTATCCAAATACTGATGAGCTGGCGGTAAATGGTCAAGTGAATTCAAGGACCGAATTAGGAAAAAAAAATGTACCTGATAATGTCAGAGACGAGGAGGCAAGACTTACTGAAGACAAGACATCTCGCCTGATCTGTCCTGAAGGATACATAACAAGAAGGAGGGAATGAGAAGACAAAGCAACAGACGGAGTGACCCTCTTAACAACAAACGACCTAAGTATCACGAAAAACTGGTAGATGAGCCACTCAAACAACAGATAACGCGAAGATTCATTGTAAGAGAGTGCACAGCGGTGTTATCTCAATATAATCCTCCATACAATCTTCTATAAACCGGAGCATAGATACAAGGAAAGCAATATACGAACAATCAGGATGATACATGAAGCAGTCACACATGCATTTCTCAAAGATGGTAATGTACAGCAATGGGGGAATTTCAGTTAGGAAGAGAATGATTTTGGGAATTCCGAGTCTCATGGAAAAAATAAAGGAGACAAAAGGACTTAAAAGTGTAATAAGGAAACTATCCATCACCAACATGTCACTGAGTACACTCAGATAAGCGGGACCGAAAAACCACCATTACTGGATCTTATCTTCACACACAGTAACATGGAGGTGGAACACATCTTACACGATACACTAAATGAAAAAGAAAATCAAGCAAAGCAGGATTTGATTATGTGATAAATGAGTATACAAAGACAGCAGCAAAACTACCTGGTAAGTAATTTTATGTTAACATGAACTGGGAAAAGGTGTTCAGCAGCCAGGAACCAAGGCAATGTGAAATTAGGGGAAGGGTTCTGTGAAATTCACAACCCAGAAGTAGGAAAATGTATCTTAAACATCATATAAGAGGGAGCTTGAGAATGAGGAAGGAGTGGTTCAATAACAGATGTTGAAAAGGGATGGAGCTTAGCGATGAGCTGGAAGAATCTAATGACTATAACAGGAAAAGAAAGGTGAAACAAAGAGACTGAAAATAATATTGTGATCAAAGCAGACATAACAAAACTTTTCCTAAAATTCATCATATTTAAACTGTCATTTAAATAGCAATTAATGGGGATAAGGAATTCAGAGGGAAGAGTTATGTAGGATGGTGTAAAGATAAGTGTGAGGACCTGAGTGACAAGCTCAACTGTATTTTCACTGTAGAAGATACTTTATCCCCAACACGAGTGAGATGGAATGGGAAGGTCTAAAATATAATATCTAGAGAACATATAAACAGACCACTAAAGGGCATTGACCCATGTAAGGTTCCGATGATATTTCTTCATACGTACGCAGGATGTGTGTACAGGTACACCTGACAGACCACTTGAAAAGTTCAGGAAGTCGCTGGAGAAAGCTAAAGTGACAAGGGAATGTAAAAGGGCAAACGGAACGAGTCGCTGAGGTAAGGCGTGGTGTGTAAAGCATTGGAAAATGTAATCAGAATGCAAACGGATGATTTTCTTTTAGAAAGAAGAAACAATTTACATGAGACATCACGACTACAGGGAGATGAAAAGCTTAGATTTCTATAGGAGAATAAGCTCCGTGTAAGACAAAAGAGAAGGCTTAGTGGACTCTCTGTGTGTACACTGCCATAAAGATATAACAATATACCACATAGGATTCTAGGAAAATCGCTGGCTCTTTTGGCAGGATGAAGAGTTAGACTACTTCAATGCACGGAGGATAATCTTCATGGAAGGGAACAAAGGACATACGTCAGGGAAGGCTTCTCAACATGGACTAAGGTCTCTGGTGGCACACCGCAGAGTCCTGGCTTAGGAAAAAAAACAAACAAATGCCCTTCATCTGCTACAGGCGCCTGTGTTAGATTTCTCTTCTTTAAGTATGTAAATAATTTGCCGGAATGACTGGATTCCTGCCTGAATGTGTTTGAGGTTGATGCCAAAGTTATGACTGTGGTAAAATGCGAGGAGGACGGCATCCAAAATTGGTTTGATATATGGTTCGTGAAACTCGACCCGACTACATGCCAGGTAATGATGATATAAAGCGAAAGAAGGCCTTATTTCTGATATCATGCAGCAGGAAATAAGCCGCAGGAATCTGTTTGTGATAAGGACTTGGGAGTCAACTTCGTCCCTAACCTGTCGCCAGGAGTACAGTAAAAGAGATGTAATGTTTGCGGGTAAATGTTAGTCAGTATTCGAGTATATGGATAAGTAAATACTCTTGCAAGTTGTTCACATCCTGCATTAGGCCAAAGGTGGAACATTCCTCTGGTGTTTGGTTACCGCACTGAAAGGCGTTAAAAGAACTAAAAGAGAAGGTCCAGAGGAGGGCAACAAACAAGATACCACAATTAATAAAGCTGAAGTACAGGAAAAACTTAAATGCCTTAAACTTGTCCACAATGGAAGAAAGAAGACTAAGGGATGACCTGATCACAGCCTTTTAAGTTTCAAAACAAGTGAACAGTTCCTCGAAAGGTGCAGTGATATAACAACCAGGACATAAAATATAACAACCAGAAGATATAACATGCAGTAATATAACAACCAGACGACATAACAAACAGTGATATAACAACCAAAGGACATAACATGCAGTGATATAATAACCTGAGGACATAATATGCAGATATAACAACCAGAGAAAATAACACGCGACAACATAACCTGAGGACATATGTGAAATTAGGCAAAAAACTTGCTACAGATCCAAAGAAGTTCTTTTACAGTGTAAGATTAATGGTTAAATGAGATAAACTAAATATGGACAGCATACATAAGTTTAAAAAGTCGTATGAGAGTCGAAAAATGTTTGATGAGATGCGGCCGCACGACAGTACAACTTCCTCCCCGTCCAGCACAAGTGGGTAATCAAACACTGTCGGTCTTACTAACATAGACATACACCCAAGTTGGCAAGGACACACACACACACACGCGCGCGCGCGCAATCAAACATGCATATGTATACAAACACACAGCATGTGCAAGGAGCAGTCATGAGCTAGGCTACTTAATACACGGCGTGGCTAGTGTACAACACTGGCCCAAGAAATGGCTGATGAAATTCGATTCAGACAACGTTACTTCAAGGCACTTAAGGATAGGGAACCCGTGGGAACAGACTGGACTTTTTTGAAATCATTAACGAAATGAACAAGCTACGAGAGTCGACCCGAGACAGAAAACTAGGAGTGAAGTGTAAGCCTAACTCTTCTCGGGAGTATCACCAGAGGGTTAGGGAGGAAGGCAAGCCATATTTTACCGTGGAGGGGACACGATGCCTACTAGGCTCTTGAAAATCACCAGATGGGCAGGGAGGAAGGTGAAGAAGGGCGTCAGTCACGTGGGCAGGGAAATGCAAACGAAGGCATCTGGCGACGCACTGTATTGTTCTACATAAGGTAGAGTTCGCTCAACGAGTCTGGTCCCCCTACATAAAAGAACGGAACTACTGGTCCAACAGAATGCGACAAGAGTGGTGTCAGTGTCAAGAGAGATGAGTTACGAGGATAGTGAAGCCCTCGAGCCGCCCACACAAGAGGATACAGTACGGGAGGCCATGAGTACAATTTCGTCTATATGAAAACTAATGTCACATGCTGCTAAGGGCCTGCTGATCTCTCCCTCCTAACCCCATCCCACTCAAAAGTCCCCAGAATGATGAGCGAAAGTGGTCAGGAAGATAGACTGAAGTTCCCAGAAAGGTGAGCAAAAGTTCTCAGAAAAAGTGGCCAAAAGAATAATAAAGACGGGCGTTGAGTAACAAACTTTGTCAAAAAAGTTCCCTTCCAATAAGCACAAATAAACCTTATCACATACATACACACCGAGCATATTTCCAAAAATAAATCATGAAAATTCAAAGATTTGGAAATCCCGAGTGGCATCTACCCAAGTACCTCACACCTAGTGGCGACATGAATTTTCCTGAGTTCGGGAACTGTCCACGTAGTCTAAATCCAATCTCTAATCCCAGGATCCGAGTATCTGAATGATTCTCGTGATTCTGCTCAGTTTATTTTTCCCCCACGACGGTAGGGCGTATGGCTTTTACTGATCATTCCCCATACCCTTCTTGCTCGTAAACGACTCTGTCGCGTGGGAACTGTTTGTGAACGGAAGTCTGGAGTTTTGTGGTGATATTTTAAGAAAATGGGAAGTTTCTGTTAGACTGTGAACGGGAGGGAGGGGGAACGTTGACTAATGTTCATAAAATTCTGTAAACAACTTTGTGGATTATGGACTACCTCATGCGAGACGAATACTGTTTAGTATAACATATACCTTACATGAGGATATATATAAACCGGTCATATATAAATATATATATATATATATATATATATATATATATATATATATAACTAAAGTAAACTTTATATATAAATATATGACACAACCAGAAATGCAAGAATTATCACCACCTTTTCACTGACTACTAATTTTTGGCTACTATCTGTCGTAAACTTTTGGCCTAGTGGAAGACAAGCACAGACATGTATGTATGTTGTTGGACTTACAGATAATCGACTGCTGAACGGTCATTTGGCGAGCTACCACACGACACGTTAAACATACATAATTCAAAGTGGAAAAAAAAAATACGTTGGTGAGGGGCCGTGTTGTGACTCCACACTGACACTTATGGCAAGCGAGGGCAGGCAGGTGATCGTGGGCGTGGCCAACCAGGGTACGAGGACGTCCTGACGTGAGGCTGATAGATGGAGGGGCGTGTCTGGCAGCAGGAAGTCCTATGATGAGAGTCACGACGAAAAGAATGGACGCTGTTAGGAACGGAAGTCACGCCGGCGTAGGGAAGACGCCTGGTCTCGCCATATACCCAAGTTACATTACCTCCGAGGGCAATACCCTGAGATAGAGATAACGCGTTTCTCGGTTTATCTTTCGAAGTTAACATCTAATAAATAATAATTCGGATAATTCAACGTCAACTTTGCTGAGAAACAGAAGGTTGGCTCACGGTAAAAAAAAAATCGATAGAAAGAATAACTCGTTTTTAGCACCTTATGGCAACATTCTAATAAAGAACCAGCGGTACAGTCAGATGGTCATTATTCTTACATAACGTCGGGTCAAGAGTCTCTCTCTCTCACAGACTAGAGATAAAGCATGCAATTCTATTCAACCTCTCAAATGAGGAAGAAGGTGCTACACTTCAACACGAGTCGAGTACCTCGTTTGTTTTGGCTAGGAGGTTGTAATGCATCAAGTGTTGTGCTGTCAGCACGCCAACCGCCAGGCTGACCCGGTCGGAGCCTAGTGTTGTCCACCGCTAACTTGGGAACTGGTGTTTGCTAGCGACGTAACATGAGGCGAAAACCTCGTGTTGTAAGTACTAAATTATTAACACCTCACGACGTTATGTATGGAACAGAGGGGGCCAGGTGAGGATATTCCAAAAAAGGCCCAGTCCTCTGTTCTTGGCGCTACCTCGCTAACGCGGGAAATGGCGAATGGCTTGAAAGAAGACCGTAATGAGAGTGTTTGCAAATCCATTAATATCCAGACAGTTTAACTGCCTTTCAACGCATAATTCAACGTTTCCTACGAATTCATTTACAGTCTTTAATGTAGATCTTAATAGTGCAAAGAAACCTCCAGGTCAGCAGCAAGATGGAGTTCTACCCTTACCCTTTCAGGTCCGTAATAATGATCCACCTTGGCAATGATTTTGCCTGTCGGCCACCCTCACTCCCTCCTGTCTGGCTCTCTACCTTCCCTCCCCCAGCCACCGGCAGTTCCTCCTTCCCTGCCGTTTATGGCCCATCCCTCTTCCCAGACCCACGCCTCTCTCTCTCTCTCTCTCTCTCTCTCTCTCTCTCTCTCTCTCTCTCTCTATCGGTTGTCTCTTCCCTATTCCCTACTTTGCTCTGTACTGTCTTTCCACTATTTCTCCTTCATCTTCTCACCTTCATATCCTCTCTCTCTCTCTCTCTCTCTCTCTCTCTCTCTCTCTCTCTCTCTCTCTCTCTCGTACATTAACTGTTTATCCCCTCCGCCCCTACCTGCCTCTCCTCCCACTTCTCCCATGACAACCCTGAGGACCCGTGTACATCTCGTCATCTGAGGATTCTATTTCTACTGATGCAGCAGCAGCAGCGTCGGGAAGGAAGTAGAGTTCAGTGCCAAGTGTAAGTGGCCAAGTTTCCTCGGTGTGGGCGTGGCCGTGTAGGTGTGGGGGCAGGTGGGTGTTAGTGTGTGTGTGTGTGTGTGTGTGTGTGTGTGTGTGTGTGTGTGTGGCTGAGGCGGTGTGAGCAGGAGGGTGTAGGCGTGTACGGGTGAAGGTGCGGCTGTGAGTGTAGGTCTGTTGGCGTGGCTGTATGCGTGGGGAAGCGGGTGTGTCGGTGTACGTGACTGTGTGGATGTGGTTGAGTAGATGTGGCTCTTTCTGTGTGGGCATGGCTGTGTGGGTGTGGGCATGATTGTATGGGTGTGGGCATGGCTATGTGGGTGTGGGCATGACTGTGTGGGTGTGGGCATGGCTATGTGGGTGAGGACATGGCTTTATGGGCGAGGACATGACTTTGTGGGTGAGGGCAATTACATCTGCGGATCCCGAGTGAGGTAGAAGGAATTGTACAGGGTTGTACAGCATGTATACCTGGTAACTAGGTCAACCCCAGTACTTCAGCCCACCACCGTGGCTTATTTGGCCGTACACTGGGGTAAACATCCACACATTCCCGTACAATCTAAATAAATGTATGTACAGCGTGTATCTTCATAAATGTCCATGAGGGGGTAAAGCGTTTGTTAAAAATGAACGCGGAAGTGCAAGGTGTGTGTGTGTGTGTGTGTGTGTGGGAGTGAAGCATGGGGTCTCGAGAGCGCTACAGGGAAGGTGACTATGGTTCTGACACACATATGAGAATAAAGACTTGCTGTATCATTTTGCACGGCAGCGCAAGGGTGTTGCGACACGGCGCGTGTTGCAAGGACCCGACGGTCTCGGAGGAGTGACGTAAATGCTGTCATGGTGAACGTTATGTGGAAGTGTTTCTAATCGCAGTAGGTGTAAATTTATGCAGCTGGCATAACGAGGAGGGAAGAGGCTGTGAATGAAGGTCTGTCTGTGTGAAGGCTGGTTGTTGGGTGGGTGGAGGGAGGGCAGTGTGGATTGGGTGTAGTGAGTAAGGAAGAGGTGCATTCTTACCGGTACTTAGTGTCTCTGTCTGGCAGTGAACCTATCCTAGATCATTTTGTGTTCATTGTACTCTTCTGCTCTACACTCTCATCTTCACTATACCCTTATCCACCAAGTTAGGTTCAAGACTGACTTGCGGCCGGCCACGAATCTAGCTTGTATGATTTCGTGTACGTTATAGTCTTCTTCACTACACCCTCCTGAACCTTCAGTTTCGGCCGGCATTAAGGGTGGAATGAATCACCTTGTCCTCACTCCACTCTTCCCCACGACACCATCATCTTCCCAGCGACGGCCATCATCACTACACCCTCCCTCCATACCAATGACAACTGACCTAACGCTTATGGGTGAGGCCAAAGGATAATGTCTTCCACAGATAGACAAACAGACACAAAGCACTTTATCAACATACACATTAAACATCCCCAAGACAGTGTTCGCGAAGGGATGCTCGCATTATAACCCCAGGACTGGGACCCTGATCCAGGGGCTCCTGCAGCTTCAGGACTGCGCTACATCCAACAAATGGGATGTAACAGATGCCATCCAAGTGTGATGTCCTTCGACGAGACTTTACTCCAGATGTTACGCAACCCAGTTAAATATAAAGCACTGAGGAGGACAGGACTCGGTGAAAGGACTCAACATGAGCATTCTCTTGCGGGAAATAAACTTTAGGATTCTGTGTGCCATGTGCGAGAGGGAAGGAGTCGGCATCGTTCCTATACCGTTGCGAGAGTCTCCTCGACAAGTAGATAGACACACAGCAAATGCAGGATGTCAGCAACACTCTAAACACAGCACGTTCCAATGATAGTCTGTGGTGCCTGAAGGTGGGAGTGTTGCCGGCACCATCGATGTCGCACATAGACTGCAGCCTAACCTGCCGGAGTTTGATCTTGTGTACCATCGTACTCATCAGCTAATACGATGGTAAACATTTCTCACGAGCAGGGTAGTTGGTTCGGATGATAAGTGGGGAAAACAGTAACGTCTCAGTCACGCTCTTCGTGCGGGGAGAGAGAGAGAGAGAGAGAGAGAGAGAGAGAGAGAGAGAGAGAGAGAGAGAGAGAGAGAGAGAGAGTCCTGAAAACTTCCTATTCTCTGCAGGCGGCAGCACTAGTGGGTCTGTTTACGGGATAAAGGCACCACTTTATTTATCTCGTGTTCATATAGTAAAGACCAGAAGTACTCAGTGGACCAGTGCTCAGGGTACATCGCGTGCATGAGTTTAGTTATGGGATTTATAGCCGCCAGGAGTCAGTGTGACTCACCCCTCAAACACGGGTTCTAATTTGGCTATAGAAATGCTGTGTAGGTTACTGTTGAATCTGATGCCTAGCACCCGCTAACAGGTGAAGCCAAAATCAATGAAATGCGCTTCATATGCTCATGGATATGTAACAGACAAACAAGATTTAAGTATACTGGGTGAAGTCTAGTTTGCATGCGGAAATCAGATCGATCGATGAATGGCAAATGTTTCTTTTTTTCCGTTCTCATCACCACATGTCCCAACACCCTTACGTTAATGTTAACATCTTTACCCCTTGAGGGTGACATAATGACGCTTCATCCTACTTTATGATTCTATCACGATTTAATTATGATTCTGCAGCAGTCGTGGTCCCAATCTATAGCCAGTTAAGTTGAGAGCAAAAGAAGAACATATAACTTTACGTAGTGTGGCTTTGCTGTACTGGCGGCAGTCATAAAATTCTAATGTCTGACAATGTGACGCCTCTTTTGGAACATTCTAGGTATAATTTCAGTATTATGCTTCCTGTACGTGTAATATATTTTACACGAGGTACAGTGATATAAGTGTAAAATAAACTAAAAGAATCTAAAAGCAATATAAAACTATCCCGGTAGAGAGTAAGAAGTTATTGCCATAAGTTAAATAAAATCAAACCATAAATTTCCCAGCCTCGTAGATTCAGCGGTGCAGAAACTTACTCTCAAGAAAACGAGGTGTGAAGTTGGCGCTTCTCGCGGACCACGTCTTTGTTGACCTAGGCTCGTCAAGATTAACTGGCGCGCTTACAGGGCACGGTAATTCAGTTGCTGGAGGTCCTTTCACTACCTAGACGCCCTGTAGTGCAATTAGCTTCCGTCAACGATATTGCCCCCACCCCTCAAAAGAGAAAATATCTTATAATCGTCTAAAATTTCTGGAAGTGCAGCAGATATGAAAACAATATGTGAAGACAAGATGGGTACGTCTCGCGCTGTGCGGTGAGAAAGTATTCAGTAATAAATGATGGCTTTCAAAATTGTTCTTTCTTCCCAGCGATAAAAAAATTCCCATGAGGAAAGTGAACATAAACAATTTTAAGGACATTCACTACCTGAGGTCTTGCACTTCACAGCTCTCTTCCCGGTCAACTGGAATTATCGCTGGAGATCCTGCATCATAATTTTTGGATCCACGCCAGTCTATGATTCGAGAAAGTCGTATCGTTGATTCGAATCCGTATATCATTCTTTCGGGACAGCTGACTCTGATCCAGTGTTCACACTCACAGAGACGAAAAAAAAAAATAATACAAATCGTACTGGAATGAAGTTTTAAGTCTTATGAAACATGAGTTTGATGATTCTTACTAACACATCCAGAAATATCGTCCCAGTCAAATCGGGCAAGACGCTGAACGTGAGAATCGCTCTTCCCTTCAGAGTTCATAATGTTTATTACCCCAGCACCACTGTAAGGTACTTGGGTCGTGACGGTACATTAGGTTTGGGTGATGATGGCCTGGTCTATGACCTGACCTTTAAGGACCTGACCACCAAACGTCGGGCCATCAACACACCAAGGGTCGTTACCGTCGTGCTCGAGGGGGTTAAGGAAACACTGCGATCAGTAAGTGTACTTGATCAAGGTTGTCTTGGCTACGTAACTTTATGTGAAAAATGCAAGTAATTCTTGATTTATGTCAGATGGACGCGTGGTTTTCTCCCACTCACACTACAAAACTGTACTGTACCAGAAGGTTCGATGGCGAAAGCTGCTGAACTTACTGGGTTAATGACCAAAGTTATTTTTTTTCTTGTCCTACGGTTCTTTATTAGTCCTAACGCAACGTAACGTAACGTAACGCAACGTAACCTAAATTTTTCTCGTTCGTTACTGATGTGTGCCGTGCCGTCCTGCACGAGTCCATCATAATGCTCACTAAAATAAAAACTAAGTAGGCGCAAACTTAAAGACATCTTTAAGCTATGTAACCATAATTACATTAAGTCACCAAATTACTTGATATCCTTGATGGAATCTGCTATATACTCATGTGGGAATTCTTTCTATGGAGAAAAATAATTGGGGTCTAGGACGAGTGAAACGTTATATGAAGATGCCTGAGGAATGAGTGGGGGGACGAGATGAAGTAGAAACATTTTGTGTGTGGTGGTGGTGAGAGGGGACACGCTGGTCTTACTTATATCAACGGAGTGATGTGGACACAAGACATGTTGGAGGTGTGGTGCTTCCACCAGGGACGATTTCTTCACGATAAACATGATAAATATACGGACATACGGACGTGTTTTTTTCCCTCTTCGGGAAAATTCTACCGCAAACACAGCAGGACACAGTGTTATGTATCATTCATCAATAAACACAAAGGCACACGAGGATTCATGGCCACTGCAAAGAACAACGGAGAACCAGAATTCCGACGAGGGTTTCAACATATTTATATATTCTGTATCGAAGGGTTGAACAAGTGTGAAATCGCTCAACCCACCAAATCGGAGGGGCGGATGTGGACAGTAAATCAGCAGCCAGTGACGCGCCGGGCCGCTTGGCCGGGGATCTCACTAAGAGAGTCGTTACCAGGTGACAGTCGAACGTGTTTTTCCCAGTCTTCGTTAATTTCAAGCATGACACTCCCCTCCGCCCGGCGGGTTAGTAGGAGACGAGAAGGGTTTCATCCATTTTCTATGCTGCATGACGAACTTAACCACCGGAAGAAATTTACAAAAATGTTAGTAAAACGAACAGGATCACTTTATATAGTGCCCGGGGTCGCGTGTTCTGGATTCCTGCTTACATCAAATGCTAATGATGGGCAACTGGTCAGGTTATCTCCTGGGGCACAATAACTTCATGAAAAAGTGCCATTCTCACTGTGTAAACAAGTCCCCGACACCATACTCTTATTCTCTGCACTTCATGCGCTAACTGACATCAACGCCATAGGCTTTGACGTCAGAAGTCTGATTCACAGTATACGAAAGTATCTATCTATCCTGCCTGGAGAGGCCATGATATTTTGTTATCGTATACACGCACTGGATTGGCAATTCTGATTTTGTTGGTGTATATAAAGCTCACTATAAAATATCATGACTGCTTAGAGCATCTGGCAAGGTTTTTCTCTTGTTGCTCATTCACAGAACACACGCATGTTGTAGTACTGAAGATAAGTACTTAAGGATTCCATTGTAAACATGCAGACAGGTTTCATGATTGGCAAAGAAAAAAAAAAGTATTGCGCTTCACTGGAGGTTATATACACCATAGCAGACATACGTTCCTCTCCCTACAATGCTCCTGTTCAGTTTGTGTCCAGTGACAACGACCAGCACTAAAACTGCTTTTTGCAGTGTTTGTGTTATATTGAAGGCTCACGGTCCTCCGTATCATCGTCATGAACTCCACAGGAGTCATGCACCACACAGGAACATCTCGGAACAGTTCAGGTTCTGTGACTTACACGACCCCTAAGATTAGTCAACAGTTGCTCTTCTCACGACCTTATTTCATCAGGTGTCTATATAAGTGAGGATGGAGCTGGCCGCCCCATTGTTTTGATGACCATCAACTCAACTCGCTCGATATTTCCTCCGTAGTCTGGAACTGGTGGTATCTGGTGGTGGTACCTGTGGTGGCTCAGGGACGTCTTGGTAATGGCCTATGGTAATGGCTTCCTTCAAACCTTCTTGTGTATGTGGTCGCTGCTAACCTTCTAAATGTGTCCTTGGGAAATTTCCATCTCAGATCACCAACATTACTTCTTGTGGTACCAGGTTCGTGCAGCTGGCATGCAAGACTTGATGGCTTTTTCTAATACGGATGTCAGCTCGTTAGGGAGAGGCCCCTTCACGGCAGCAGACGTGGAGACCACCTTAGCAGAACATTCACTGAATTCTTGCCAACATCTGAGCTTACTCTTCCTTGCTGACCTTCTCTTTATGTTGGTTCCAGTGAAAGCATGAAAGCCTAGTAAGGCAGCAGTCTTTTCAAGACACTACGCAAGTGTATGGACTACTTCTGGTGTACTTCTATAAGCCTACCCAGCTCTGGCACCGTCAGGAGGGATCTTTCACGAGCGGAGGCATTCCCTCTGATGCCAACAAGACCTCTCGCGACTTTCACGATGCGATGGCAGAGCTTAAGAGCGAGATCTACACCGACTGCACTGAACGGCCACGGAAATTTAGATACACGTCTCCATCATTCGTCTGAGGGGTGTTGTCATACCTGCAATGTATAGTGGCACAAGTCCTGCATACTTCTGTTCGTCGTGGGCAAGGAACTATTTGCAGTATCATGCTTGAGAAGTTCACAGCCAAGCGCAGTCATGGAGACAGCCAGTTTAACCTGACTGATGGAGGAATCTATACGAAAACTGACCTGTCCTTTAAAATTCAACCTTAGGTTAAGGCCATGAAAAGTCTATAGAAGACAAAAAGAAACAAGTAATGTTCTAGTTAATACGACTGAGGAGGATACAGATATAAGGGTTGTGTAACATTAACCTGCACACAAAATCCATATAATACAATGGACCCATGCCAATAAGGAAGGCACCATGAAGAACAAAAATGACCCTTTTGATCATGAAAAACAAGAGCGTAAATGTTCTTTTTTACGATGTAAACCTGACCTTCAACAAGGAACAGACAATATAAATTCGCAGATATAAACAGATGAGTAAATACGTTACACAATATATTATAGAAGCGCCAGTAAAAGGATTATATTATGAAGGCGTCTACGCCCGAGGCCGCTGCATCAGCAGTTTGGGACGAAAACTCCGCCAAATGCTGCCAAATCGGTGTAGCCAGTTCTGGTACCGAAAGCAACATTTTAGAAGTATTTCGCTCATATCTTCAAAGCCTAGCCTAAGTCCTCGGGTGTTAGCATCAGTTGAAAGCTGGGTTGGTGGAAATAATCTCCAAACAATATACCCTCAACAAAACCTGGCAGCTTAAGTCAACCTCATATACTGAACGTGTGATTAAGTGATGTCCTTTACATCTAGATTCTTTTTTTAATACTCACTTCCTTATTCATCTCTTTGGCACTGAAGCAGGCAAAGATCATCCAACTAAGTACCCTTCCTTGTTAAAAAAATATTAAATAAACTTTCCTGTTCATTGCAGATATGAAAACGAAGAGAGAGAGTCCTGTTGCTCTGTTCCCAGAAAAGTGATGCTACAACAGCAATCCTCGTGTGGTTCGTCTCCACAAAGAAACGATGGGAAGCAGCCGTCAGACGCTTGCCTGGGTGTTCTCACTCCTTGGTGCGAGTACACATCCAAACACGGAGATGGCAGGAACATCATGCTGGTCAGAGAGGCATCGTTGGAGAGAAATGACACCTGAATGATCAATGAGACGAAAGGCTTCTGATTCCACATTAGATATGAGAGAAGTGGGGGAAGAACGAGCACCACAGAAGAAAAATAACTCCAGCACCCAAATGTTAAGCATCAAAGAACAGAGGGAAGTAGAAACGCCAGAGGAAGGAAGATTACTGAGGAAGTCTATGCTAAATTCTCTCAAATTATTTGAAGATGTTGAGGGTCATAAAAAAAGAAGAAATCACCAAAATCCCTAGAAAGGAGGATCAGAGGCGAGTCACACAGGAGAGAAGATCACCTTTAGACCTCGCACAAAGAGAATCGTACTGGGGAGAGAGAAAAAAATGTGGAATTTTAAATGTTTGAGAAAGTAGGAGTTAAGGAGAGGTTCAAAGACCTTAGAGATAGAGGTGAAAGGAATAGGATTACACTTGGAAGGGTTAGAGTCATCTTCCTCAGAGCTGGGCTACATCAAAGCTGGCTTCGAGGACGGAATAGTTTAGATTTCTAGACTGAGACGAAACAGGCAAGCAAGGACGCTTAGGACTCGAGCAGGTATGCCAACTGAGCCATACGCCGTGTTCACCTCAAGCTGGGAAAGTACTGGGAAGACCCGCGCCATGAAACTGTAAGACGAGGCAAACATGACAGCTGCCTGTTTGTGTTAATATACTTCAACATGAAATAATGATTACTAAGATTAATAATGACGTTTAAAGACATTCTCGATACCTAATTTGAACTTTGTAACTTAAATACACACGTCCCTGAATAATACTGCTCTGGATACATAAGTTTTTGCAGATCCGTAAGATGTTGCCTCAGCTGACGATCCAACAATACGTCACGAAGTGAGACACACAGTAGACGGGAGAGAGAGAGAGGGGAGTGTGTGGAGGTACACATACACGACTCATGTCCCGGTTCATACCGTTCTCACCATGGCAAGAGCAGCAGACGAACGTGCTCTACCGTAGCATAAGACCACTCAAAAAAATCACTATGTAGCTCATCCTACATTGATCACGTACGTAGATCAATGGCCAGTGAATAAATCAGGTACAGAGCCTTAGAGACAATATCTATGCCTTATGGACGACGGTTCGGTCCTTGGCCAGATGGTACGACCCTTGAGCACGATGATGCGACTCTTCAATATGATGGCCTAGCCTTTGACCTGAACCTTAAGGGTCAGGTCAAAGGCTAGGCCATCACCATACCGTCGTGCTTAAGTGGCTGACAATCATCTCCAGACTGAGAGAAATACAACCGTAAATATTGCGTCCAGAAATCACACCATACCATAACAAACCCACAACTTACATTTGTACCTCACCCTTGGATAACGTCTTCTTTTCACGCCTCACTTAAGACAGAAAGAAGCGTTTGAAATAGTTCTACAGGAAGAAAACGGAACGGGAGGGTGTCAAAGGTGAGGCTGCGTAGTAATGACAGCTGACAAGCGGCAGCAGCACTGAGCGTCAGGGACCAGACCCAGCCGTCGTCATGTGTCACGTGAGACGTGTTCACCGTGGCGGCACAGTCATGGTCTAACGACAAACTGGAGACGGTACACTTCCATATTACCTTCCTCTGAACTACGAGGAGACGGTTCTTCAGCTATGTGGTTTGGTGTGGCTTCACACCTGTGGTTGTGAGATTATGGTACAGTGGAGGGACGAGGTGTACAGGGGTGTTGAGTATGATCAACGTGAGTTGTGCACCGAGTGGTGACCGTCAAACAGCTTTAGACTAATATTGGGTTCAGGAGGCCGACTGACTTCGGCTTCTCGACGAGGATGAGAAATTACGATATAGCTCTCAGTATCTCGTATCACTTTTTCTTGGTCACAGCCACATTCCAGTACCACAGACACGAGGGTCTGCCATATAACGTCACACTATACACTAACCTCATAACACAACTGTTTTCCCAGTTCTCTGACTTTTATCACCGTTTTACTCCCACCTCTCCAACTCTACACGTCCTTAATCACCCTTACTCATATTTCTCCCTTGTTAGTAGATGCAAAAGCAAATCTCTCATCCCTCTTACACTTTCTTTTTTTTGCTCTCGCACTGCAGACCAGAAGCGTCTGCTTTCACGACATGGTAGGCGGACCAACGTCGTTCACAACTCCTCAGCACAAGCCTCGATCGCAGTGGCTACGTTCCTGGTGGTTGCAGGTCCGTCGACCATCGGCAGCTGGGATGTTTGGGTGGGACTGGTGACGTGCCAGGCTCACGCGACACGAGGGAGCAGGTGTGCTTACAGGCAACGACCAGGGTCGCTCCACATGGCCTTGTGATAATATACGAGAGCCAACACCTAGCCAGTGTGAACGCACGTCTTGGGGCCGTTCATGTATCTGTTAAGGGGCTTCCTGACTGGGGCTAGTACACACCAGGATCCATCACCTGAGGTATGCATCAGAGCCTGGCAAGATATATTGCTTCTCGTAAATCCGATACTGTTTGATCCTCTTTCGGTGTTTGTAGCGCAGCCGACCCTGGGCAGCCAGGCCTACCAAACTGTTCAGAACGTATTAGACAGACTAATGGTTCTCGGGTTTTCCCATTGCTATAGAAATGAAATAAGAGATATATGATGATGACTGTATATGACACAGAGATGCATGGTAATTCTAGAGTAATTAGTAAACATAATTTGACCGCTATGAAGGCAATCTAGTCTGATACTATGAGGCTAATTTCGCTCCATACAAGCTTCTTTTTTTTTTTCTTCTAAGCAGCTGACGTAACACAAGTTTGTGTGTGTGACAACAATGTCATTATTCTTCTGCGTCTTAAGGGGAAGGGATTTTACGCTCTTGTTACCCTGTTTTTCCAAACCTTTTATAAATGTAATCACACCATGTTTTTATTCCTGTGTGTGTGTGTGTGTGTGTGTGTGTGTGTGTGTTTTGCGACTTTCTCGTATTGAGGCAATAAGCGACGAGATAAGAGTTTTTCAAGTAACTGACAAAATATTTACAGCTCGTGAACCACCTCACAGACCAGGTAAGTGGTGCAGGGATGACCAGCTTGGCGGTGTTGAGAGCGGCGGGGGTGGAACAAGATATGGCACTGGGGGTGTCCGGGGGAGGCGGGCGCTGGCCACAGCATGAAGGTGCCAGATAGTGCCAGGCAACCTTGGACAGGGCCACCCTGCTCAAGGTTGCCACCAGATCTCTAGCCTCTTGAAACCCTCCCGTGCCCATGATCCTACTACCATCACTGAGTCTGATCCTCTGCAGCAACGCGTCCTCCTCCTCTGCCTCCTCCAGGCACCACGTCTGCCTACCGCCACCACATACCACGATCGTGTGCAGCAGTAGCGAGGGACGGGTGTCTTGCTCAGGGTGGTAGGGGAAGGCGAGCGTGCTTGCCTGTAGCGCGGGAGTTGGCAGCTCGGGCGGCCGGGGCGAGCAGACGGGCAGGTAACCCGAGAACATCTCCCGGATATTTAAATCCCCACCACTTTGACGGTTCTCCCCCGTCTGATACACCGCCACCGCCCACCCTAACCCGGGGTGCCTTGGTGACCACACTCTACTTCCCTCACCACTGGACAACACGCGGTCATCACCCTCACCTTGGCCCAACCATGGCCATCACCCTATCCTGGGACAACCCAGGTCACCAGGTACGCATCCATCAACTATTTCTGAGGGAAGGATGAACACCTGGGTTGGGTGTGGGGGTCAACTGCCACGTCAAGGATTTCAACCCGAGCCCGTGCGGGCCCGTGCTGACTCATGGTCAGTGATGCTAAACACCTCACCACGGAGCCCTGTGTGTGTGTGTGTGTGTGTGTGTGTGTGTGTGTGTGTGTGTGTGTGTGTTTGCATTATATCCAACGGCTATTGATCACTTAAATGACTTAAGCCACAAATTGCAAGACACGTCAAACACGCATCTCGTGAGAAGTTTGACGACGTCTGTATGTTGTTACAGCGTCAACAACAACTAACATACAAGCCAGAATCCACACCATTCGTACAACACACACACTATACAAGAAACCTTTCAGTGTATACGTATGTTGTAGAATACCGCAGCCACCAGCGCCTATCATGTATCAGAAGGTTAGGTTGTCATGATGTGCGAGGGTCATACCGTCGTTCATAACACACACACACACACACACACACACACACACACACACACACACACACATACACACACACACACACACACACATACACACACACACACACACACACACACACACACACACTTCATCAACATTACTCAGACGTGAAGGTTCAGCCTCCTCAGTAAGACGTCACATGATACCACTGGCACGACACTGAGGTCATACTGATCCTGTATACTGGAGATACGCTGTACATACGATGATGATGACGAACATGGTTATCGCAGTTCACTTCTAACTTCTTTCACCAAGTGATCCTGGGTCTACTACTCCAATATCTCCCCCACTCGCTTATCCAAGGGGCTACCGTAGCCCCAAGGCTGAGCTGTGGTGAGGAGCAGGGACACGATGGCTTCTTTTGAAACTATTTTTTTTTTTCCACAACTGTCTTCTCTTCATTCAACTGGCGATGGTGACTTTTCGCTCACACCGTAAAACCGATACGATGTGTGTGTGTGTGTGTGTGTGTGTGTGTGTGTGTGTGTGTGTGTGTGTGTGTGTGTCTGTGTGTTTCGTGGAGACAATCCTCCTCATCAGGTGCCAGTACTTAACAAATTCATTGAAATCCCAACATCACACTTGATTTTCGCAGTCCAACATCAATCTTTATAGATCAAACACTGTCTGCTTTGTCTGGCCGTAACCATTGTAAGGGAGAATGATTAAGGGGGGTCACGTGGTGGGGGCTGACCTGAGTAGATGGGTGTGTCTTGAACAACTTCTTTTTATATTTTCGTGTTTCATCAATTCTCTCATAATGATCTGGTTAATGCTGGGCTGAGCTTTAAAACTGCCTGGGGACAAATCAAAGTTCTTAGTATTAGCAATTAAGACGAATTCAATGACATTGCGTGTGGCATAATCAGCAGAGGGATATAAAATAACGGGATATTCAAGATCAATGGGGTAGTCGTTTTCATGACAATGTTTAGCGCTCGTATATTTGTGGTCATCCCTGCGTACTGAATGACGGCGCCAATAACACCTCTCCGTAACACTTTTACCTGTCTGTCCTATCTGAATGTATTCACATGCCTTGCATTTGACAGCGTAGATACTGCCAATTGTTGCATGATTTGGCCTACATGTTAAATAAAATTGCATGACCTACTGAAGTGAGATTTCACCTTCATACCATCATCACAGACAAGTGTGATCATATACATATATATCAAATAACTTACACACGTGAATCACTGATATAAGCTGATATAAGTAACCTGCGGCGCTGAAAAAATACACACAGAAGCTCCAAGCTTTCGACTGTATTTCAAGACATTTTCAAGGATGGCTTGAAAAACACTGCTTCTGTGTTTATCTTTCCAGCGAGGTTACTTATATCAGTGATTCACGTGTGTTATGTGATTTACTACAATATATATATATACCTGGGGATAGGGGAGAAAGAATACTTCCCACGTATTCCCTGCGTGTCGTAGAAGGCGACTAAAAGGGAAGGGAGCGGGGGGCTGGAAATCCTCCCCTCTCGTTTTTCTTTTTCTTTTTTTTTTCCAAAAGAAGGAAGAGAGAAGGGGGTCAGGTGAGGATATTCCCTCAAAGGCCCAGTCCTCTGTTCTTAACGCTACCTCGCTATCGCGGGAAATGGCGAATAGTATGAAAAAAAAAAAATATATATATATATATATATATATATATATATATATATATATATATATATATATATATATAAGGGTGCTCCAAACACCACCTATGGGTGGCAACACCCCATGCGAGTTCTTTGAGGCGGTTGTGTTAGCGTCAACAGAGAGATAGGCTGCTCCTCCTCCTCCCACCTGACCTCCTCCCGCGTGGACCGCAGCCACGAGGCAGCATCCCATAAAAGGGTTTCTGGGCTGCGTAACTTTACATGGTAAGTATTACGCCCTTAAGATCCTCCTTTCGTCACTGGTCATGAAATCCAAGATGACATTAACCTGCTTAATAATAGGTGACGAAAGGAATCATAACTCTCTCTGAGCTTAACCACAGGACCTTAATACCCACTTGTTAAGCCCATGAAAGATAATTTGACCCTTCCTGAGAACACACATTAAGAAACTCGGGTACGAATCGTTGACTTGGGATTCATGTTGTGTTTGGGTACTGACGCTTGCTGGCGGGGGTATACCAGCAGTAAACAGAGCCACCTACAGCAGCAGGATACGGCAGCAGGGAGGTGATGTAACGAGGGGAGTGATGGAGCAAGGGAGGTGGTGGTCACAGAATGAGGGATGTGATTCAGTGAGGGAGTGAAGGCGAAGATGGAGAGAGGATGCTGATAAAGAGAGGGCATTGAGAGAGCGTAGGTAGTGATGGTGAGGTGATGATGGGGTGAGGGTGATGGTGGTGTGGAGGTGGTGGCGGAATGAGGGCGTAGATGGAGAGAGGGCGCTGACGGAACGAGAGTGGTGACTGAGCAAAGGCTGTGATGGAGCGAGGGTGGTGATGGTGTGAGGTTGGTAATGGGGTGAGGCTTACTATGTAGGCAAGATGGTGATGGAGAGGAAGAGGTGACATTACCTCTCAGGATTTTTTTTAACAGTCTTTCAACAGAAACAAATCGAAGCTCAGAGCAAATGGTTGAAAGACGAGACACGTCGACGACACTTTGAGCATTATCAATACAACAGCCAAAGTTTTGCGGATGTGAAGAAAGAAGAAAATGCGCATTTAGCTTTCTGAAAATGTTCCTCACTGTGGTTATCACCTTCCCAGTAGTACGTCACGATGACCTTCCTTGAAGGGTTAGCCAACGATTAACAGAAACTAAAGTGAAACATTAGTTGAAGAGAGAAGGGGGCCAGGTGAGGATATTCCCTCAAAGGTCCAGTCCTCTGTTCTTAATGCTACCCCGCTAATGCGGGAAATGGCGAACAGTATGAAAGAAAGAAAGAAAGAATTAATATTCATATATATATATATATATATATATATATATATATATATATATATATATATATATATGCTCCACTAGACACCTCGCATCTCCATCGCCTAAAGCACAGCGATACGGCCCTTGGGTATATTGGTCGTAGTGAAGGAGTGGTTGGGTTGGCTGGCCGGTGGGTTTGGGCTTTAGCCGTGTCAACTTCCAGGGTCATTAAGGCCGTCAACATCAAGCTACATTTCACCAAAATGAAGAATCCAAAACACTTTTTCTTCAGGTGTCATAGAATCCTAAGGCCACATACACTCTATATACGTCTTGATTCTCGAGGGTGGTTGGTCATTTGGGCTTTAGACACATCAACTGCCAGGGTCATTGAGGCCGTCAACGTCAAGCTACAGCCATCAAAACCGAAAAATCTTTGACATCTTCCATTAGTGCTGAAGATGATCCCAAGGCCACATGCACTCACACCTACACACGTCCCATAATTCTCAAGGATCGTATCGTCATTTTCCAGCAGACGGTCAGTGCTGCTTAGTGGGGGTAAAAACTCAATGTATGTTGGAACAAGATGACAAACTTAAATAGATTACCACTTTCTGAAGGTATGTTTGGCAGTCTCTCCACAAACAATCACCATTAAGAAACTGGTGTATTTGTGATCAACTATTAATGTTTCTCGCCACACATCAATCACAGCGTGAATGAAACATGCATTATGAAATCATTCAAACTTTCCTTTATTGTAAATCAATCTGTCCCTTCTCGGTGAACGTCTGGCAAGCATCTACCCGTGCACTAAAACAGGCACAAATGTGTATCATAAAAAACAGGAAAACACATTTCTTATTACTTTAAGAAATATGAATTTCGGGAATTTATGGACTCGACAGAGAAGAAGGTGACCTATTTTAGTGTTTGCATTTCCTATAGTCAAAGAAAGAGGTTTTCGTCTCTCTTGACCAGTTTCGTCATCATCTACAGTTTAAAAAATACTAGACAGGTGTTTCATAGGCCATTTCTGTCCCCTGTAGTGTTACTTGATTACTGAGAGTGAAATAATAATGTGTGGAAATACTGTATGGAAAATATCAGTGACAATTAAGCTCTTTGAACAAAGGTGGAGTATTCTTTAAGCCACGAACCAATTCAAGTAACAAGGTAAACCTTTTTTTCATAAGGGTCATAACTTAGGTAAAATCCCAACTAGAATTATGAGTCTTACGCTATTCAGTGCCTTAGATGCTGGAATTACAACCGAATAATATACACAGTGTGACGTGAGGGGTTCAGGCCGATCTCGGGTGTGGCTCCCGACGACCCACGGACGGAGGTACAAGGGAACACGGGGTCTGACTAGGCTACACGGGCGATACGATAACTTCGAGCTTGTATACAGACCAATGGTGATAACTTTTGCATGTGCGCTGTCGTGAAATTTTCACAAAACTGTAACGAGTTTCTTCATCAGTATGAATTCAATAAATAACAATAAGTAGCGTACTTTGATAAAAACATAGACGAGTATTACTATGCATAAAATTCTCACCGTTTTCTGAATAATGTCGAAGGATCTTTCTAAATCTGTCGCCATTTTGTGTTTTGCGTGTGACGCGATCACACCCTGGCTACTCGCTTTTATACTTTGTATTTCTCACGTTTTCCAAAATGGCAAAAACCTTGATTATGACCGAAAATATGTTTCAATAAACTTCTTACAACCTCAAAATGACTCGACAACGCATCGACCCACAACTAACACGCTCTACAAACTATGAATATTCAAGGATTATGATAATACACTATTAACTTTTTCGTTAGCATATATATCAAATTACACCAATCATTAATCAAAACGCCAATTATGTAATGACTTGTCGAATTATAACGGCATCTGTCAATTTCTATCCTTTCAAAATCTTCGTAACATTAGCGAGTCCTACCAGAAGCAAATGAACCTCTCCCTTCTGAGAACAGGGGACCAATACATCGATCATAAAATACATACCGACTGAACACTTTGCACTCCTTCTCTTGAAACTTTGCATATCATTACCTGCCTTTAAGAGGGAGTCGGACACTGTTTATTTACAGTTTGCCTGTTAGTCAGCGTGAGAGCTCAAGGCGTTGCTGTTTGAGCCGCGAGTAAATAATGACGATGAAGTCAAGTGAAGTCTGTATAAGGTGTGGCGGCCATATACGGAGCGATGCATCTGGTATCTGGAGCGAAAACGGAGAAGCTAACGTGGGTGACTGAGATAAGCTGTCCAACGGCTAAGTCAAACAGTCGAATACTGACTGAATGATTTCTTATACAGTTGTACATACAGAAGAGACAGACGAAGAACGTCAGGTATAGGATCATCCTTCGTAACATTACGGGATTCAATTCCTTGAACAAGAGCAAACAAACCTTGGGTAACGACGGTGCGACACTTGAATATGCAACGGCCCTGGCCTCTTTGACCTGACCTTTTAAGAGACAGGCCATCATCATACGCAAGGGTCGCACCATCATGCTCAAGGGCCGCAGTCTCATCATACTCATGGGGTTAATATTCCCTGAACACCATCCTTGACGGACCTGATCCCAATACAAGCCTCACCGATACCATATAGTTTCATGCATCGCACCTCATTCACTAACCAGACCACGAATTACATTTCATTTGCATTAAGTCGCAGTCCTTTTACTTCGTCTAGTGGTAATTCAACATCAACTCCCGAGACAATCCATTCAGTGTTCATACCTCACCACCTGAAAGCCAACTGGTTATCAGCGGTCTACGCAAATGGTTCAAACCCCGGGTTATCATTGACATGTTTATGATGGATCAACGTATCATTCACTGTGACTAGAGAGAGAGAGAGAGAGAGAGAGAGAGAGAGAGAGAGAGAGAGAGAGAGAGAGAGAGAGAGAGAGAAAACGCGCAATATACACATTTCTGTTTATTTTCGGCTTCTACCTCTCGTTTTCTGTTTCTTTTATCTTCATCTGCTTCTATCTTCCTCCAGTTCCTTTCCCTCTGTCTTCTCTGTCTCTCCTTACCACACTCTTTTATTTACCTGCTTGTCTACATTCCACCCGTCTACGCCTACACACTTAACAGTAACAATAATGACGAAACACAGTGTACTGAAAAATCAAAATCCAAGAAAACTTTACATAGAAAACGGTGTCTATCTACCCCCACGGGAGACAAACGACTGTGTGCCGCAGTGATAATCCACCTAATTACTTTGACGGACCTCGTCCTCGTGCCGTGGGTGGTGCTCTGCCATGACGGGTTGGACCTCCGGTGCCTTCGAGAGTCATGTGTTCTGATCCCGTGTACTGCGTGTGAGCTGGGGGGGAGGGGAATCCCACCTTCCAGCTTCCCCCCCAACCCCCACCACCTTTCGCTACGCTGTAGTGCAGAAATGCCCGGAGGTTGCCAAGAATTCGGAGCTGCCTCTGTGGAGATCAGAGCTGTGTAGCGGTGCAGCCCTACCCACCAGCTGACCACCAGAGAAAGAGAGAGAGAGAAAGAGAGAGAGAGAGAGAGAGAGAGAGAGAGAGAGAGAGAGAGAGAGAGAGAGAGAGAGAGAGAGAGAGAGAGAGAGAGTGTGTGTCTAAAAGGAGGGTGACGGGTTGTTACCCTGTGGTTCCAGGAGTTCGAGAGTGTCTAAATGGGAATTTTTGAGCAACGTGTGAGAGTGTGTGAGAGCTTTCTGGGTAGCTGTGTGGGTACCCTGTGAATCGGTATGTGTGTGTGTGTGTGTGTGTGTGTGTGTGTGTGTGTAGTAAGCACATAAATGGATATGTGGGTATTGAGTGGGTGTGTCAGTTACATGTGAGTGGGTATGTGGTATTGTGTGGATAACATGTAAACGGGTATGTGGGTGTTATGCTAGAGGGCTGTGTGGGTGACGTGTGAGTGGATGGATGTATGGGTAGCATGTGCACGGGTTTGACACGAGCAGGTAGGTGTGCGGAGCGTATGCGTGGAAGACACGAGGGTACCATGGAAGTAGGTATGAAAGTAGTGAGGCTACAGTGTGCAGGGTATCATGTGAATGACTCCGTAGGAATAACGTAAATGGTATTATGACCCAGCCTGCGGAAACAGTGTGATGTGTGTGTGTGTGTGTGTATGTGTGTGTGTGTGTGTGTGTGTGTGTGTGTGTGTGTGTGTGTGTGTGTTGTACGCATGGCAAGACTGGGGGGGATGCGGGCGTCATACGAATGAATGCGTTTACTTCTCCTCCTCCCCTTTCTTCACTTGCGAGTCGGGGCAAAGAGCACCCGAGGAGTTCTGGCTAATTTCCTCCATTTCTTTTTTTTTTTTCATCTTCTTTCACCCGAGATGACCATGACTACGATATGCTTTCCCTCTGGCACGTCGGTCAACACGGGAAAGATGTAGTGCGTATCCGCGGGTCTTCTGGGGTGACCGTGTGTCGATGTGGTGTAGGTAGATGTGTGGTTATCATGAAGATAAACGCGTGGGTTGTACGTGAGGGGATGCAAATATGGTGCGAGTGGTTATGTAGGCATACTGTGTGTGTGTGTGTGTGTGTGTGTGTGTGTGTGTGTGTGTTTGTTTTGCCGATGCCAGTGTGTAAGTGTGGGTACCGTACCAATGGGAGTGTAGTTGTGTGGTTATAGTGTTAGGGAAAGGGCATGGGTACAGTGCCGGGGGACGCGTGTGGGTACAGTGCCGGGGGAAGCGTGTGGGTACAGCGCCGGGAGAAGCGTGTGTGTACAGTGCCGGGGAAGCGTGTGAGTACAGTGCCGGGGGAAGCGTGGTGGTACAGTGCCGGGGGAGTAACCCTGACTAACTGTGGTCGGATAATGAGCCATAATGAACCAGTGAACCTGGACCTTACAAATCTCCGTACTCAAGGAATGTGCCCCCCTCACACGCACTTACGCTCCCTTGCTCCCACTTCCCATTCTCTCACACTCGTGCTATTTCCTTTGTGCTCCCTTCCTGCGCCTCTTTATAAACTCTCGTCCTCCTCATTATCTTCCCTCCCTCGCAATCCTCGCCCCTTACCTCCCGATCCCTTGACCTGTTCCCTCAAGGCTCCCACATATCCATCATACTGGTCATTCTTCCTCACCCACCATGATGCACTTCCTCACACCTCCCTCACTCTCACCACCGCCACTTCCTCTTGCCCTCACAGGCCGCTGCTTCAACACCTACGCAAGACAACGAGTCCTGAGGTGGAAACTGAACATTTACGACGACGTTCTCCCTCCCCCCGAGGTTCATGACGACACCTTCCATCGTCTACCTTTTTTTCCCCGACGATGGAGGTCGATGACCAGCGAGCGAACAGACGCTTTACATGGCCCGAGGAGAACGACTGATCAAAGGCAGTGATTTGAGAGGTTCGACCGCCAGGGTGGGTGGGATGGAGTGATTGGATCCGACTTGTGCCGGTATCACCTGAAATTCTATTGTGCACCCCAGGATTACAGAGGTCACAAAGGGTCTTAGTCTGACTCTAGTATGTCACTATTAGATACGTTGTTACAAGTTGGATTCATTATATGAGCTTTATTACTTACATTATATAATTTCATATGGTAAGCGTCACCGACTAGATGAAAAAAAAAGAACACAAACTTAAAAATTTCAGGTATCGTGTTATGAGCAATAAGGTGTCGTGACGATTCTTGAGGGATCCTGTTATAAGCAATAAGGTGTCGTGACGATTCTTGAGGGGTGTTTTTCTTTGTGCATGTTTCACCATATTCACCAGGTTCACTCCGACAGTTGATGTGCCGAGGTGTTTGTGGGGTCATCACCGAGTTCTAAAGAGTCGCTAACACTTCTCAGTTTTATGTTATGTTCGATTCCCCCAGTACAGATCTTCAGCTTCTTAACACAGACAAATAGGAAGAACAACGGATTTAATTCCTTCAATCTTCTTTAGTTACAATCTTTGTCAAACGCCATAGTCACCCACAGCAGGTGGACAATGGAACACCTGGTGTGAGCTCCAGGAACTGCCACTCCTCCTCACCTTTCCAACTCTTTTCCTAGCTTCCTCTTCCTCACCACACTCCCAACTGCCCTCTAACTAACCCCTCCCAAATCTTCCGACTCCCCAAATCCTTCCTTGCAATCAACAAACGAGATATTTCCACGGCTTTATCTGCAGCCAACGACCTACCTATCCACGCCACAGTATCAACAAAGGATCATTATTACACTGGGGTGTGTGTGTGGTATTAGGAATTATCTTGAATACCTGAATGGTATTCAAGATCCCTCACTTGACACTGATAGTCTTAATGACCCCTGGCACTCGGCAATCCTAAAACCCAGCCAAACACCCAACCAGCTGTGTCAACAGATGGCATCAGAAATATATCATTCTGCTTTACACACAGTGAACACTGATATCAGAAGATACAGAATAAAAAGGCGTTTAAAGGTGCCATACAGTAAACTCATTCTACCATGTAAACTTTACACATGAAGAGCAAAGCGGCTGGTAACTTAACCAACGTGAGGGCCTTGAACACTCCCTCATCATCCGTATTCGCTCCCTCATCCATCATGAGCAAGATATGTGCTTACGTAAGGTCCACACAGACCTCATGCATCACGCTGGTACTTCAATCGATCACGTGAAAAGAGATTCACATTTGAGGAAGGAGTTCGCAGCAGCAGCTATGACGCATCGGTTATAAGATGACTCTCATGTTCGCCAGTGAGGTACGATGATTCTTTTGCGCTACTGCTCACAGGAGGAGCACGGGGTCCACACTTATTATGCCGAGGTTACCAACACGAATCAAATTTGTCATGTGTGAGGCACAGTGTTCCAGTTTGTGTCCAAATTTCTGGCCACAAATTTTACAATTCAAGTTCTTAATATCTCCAGGTAGGCCAAAGCAGCTAGCATTACCCGTAGCCTAGTATTAGTATAGCTGTTACAACATCTCATAATCTTCTGCTGATCTTATTACTTTCTCCATATACATGTTTTACTTTACACATTCCACGGTGATGGAAAATGTTCGTACTTGTGCTTATCTGAACTCGTCTTCGTGCTTCAAATAGGTCCGTTAGTTCCTTTCTAACTATAGTTTTGAGGCTTCCGATCGACAACCCAGTGTTTGTTTTCAATATCGTCACTAATTGCATGTTTTCCGTATACCATATTCCCGGTGCCTTTCATTAACAGACTGACAGATAGATAGATAGATAGATAGATAGATAGATAGAGAGAGAGAGAGAGAGAGAGAGAGAGAGAGAGAGAGAGAGAGAGAGAGAGAGAGAGAGAGAGAGAGAGAGAGAGAGAGAGAGAGAGAGAGAGAGAGAGAGAGGGTGGATACCTACCTATCTACGATGAGATTTTACCCTGAGGCACAGCGAGCACGCACGGCTCACAGCAAAAGAGAAAAATGACGAATCGAGTGAAAAATAGAAAAGAAAACAATCAAGAATGTGTGAGGCATTCGCCCCGGTTTACCCTGGACACGACCCCAACCCAACCCCAAAATCACGCATCGGTTATCATGTTGCCAACGTTTGCCGTGGCTGACAAGAGTTGCACTCCCTATCCAGTGTAATCACCCAATCACTGTGAAAAGTCTGTTCGAACGACGCCAGAGGAAGAGTTAACAACGCCATCTGTATGAAGATGACAATGTAAACCAATTATGTCCCAGCCCAAGATCCAACACGACTTCAAGTACCTCATCTTTGTCTCCCACGACATGGACAGTAAGGCCTCATCGAGACCAGGGCTTCAGTGGAAAAAATAAAGGGGCAAACAGATCCATGGGACTTTAACTCAACATCAAATATGGACTAATGGAAATAAACCATACGTTATCATCACCGCCATCAAAGTAAACACAATTATTACAAGCGAATCGGGGAAAAAAAACCCATTAGCGTCCTTATTTCACTTTGTTTCCCTTGACCTGTGGATCCATGCAGCTCAGCTGTGTTTATGAGCAAGTGAAAAGATATAATTGCCCAAAGTGATTCAATACATAACGGTCAAGCTTCGAGAGGCTGGTCTCCACACACAAAATCTATGCACTACATTAATACCATTAGTTGCCACACTATACTGTCTCAACACCGTCGATTGCCACGCTGTACTATCCTGACATTAATGGCCATACTATTATCATCCTGACACCATTAGGTGCCACACTGTACCCTCCTGACACCAGTGGCACCTGTACCCTCCTGACACCATCATTTGCTATACTGTACAATCCTGACACCATCATTTGCCATACTTTGATCTCCTGACACCATCATTTGCCATACTTTGATCTCCTGATACTTTCCGTTGCCAAACTGTCTCGTACTGACAACAGTCTGTAAACTCTTCAACGTTCTTGCAGTGTGAGCCACTCAGTCGACTGCCAAGGCTGCAAGACAAGCTTCCCGTTATTTGTGTGCTACGCTTCCCGTTATCGGTGTGCTACGCTTCCCGTTACTGGTGTGCTACGCTTCCCGTTACTGGTGTGCTACGCTTCCCGTTACTGGTGTGCTACGCTTCCCGTTATCGGTGTGCTACGCTTCCCGTTACTGGTGTGCTACGCTTCCCGTTATTGGTGTGCTACGCTTCCCGTTATTTGTGTACTACGCTTCCCGTTACTGGTGTGCTACGCTTCCCGTTATTGGTGTGCTACGCTTCCCGTTATTGGTGTGCATCGCTTCCCGTTACTGGTGTGCTACGCTTCCCGTTATCGTTGTGCTACGCTTCCCGTTATTGGTGTGCTACGCTTCCCGTTATTGGTGTGCTACGCTTCCCGTTATTGGTGCGCGACGCTTCCCGTTATTGGTGTGCTACGCTTCCCGTTATCGTTGTGCTACGCTTCCCGTTATTGGTGTGCTACGCTTCCCGTTACTGGTGTGCTACGCTTCCCGTTATCGTTGTGCTACGCTTCCCGTTATCGTTGTGCTACGCTTCCCATTACCGTTCTGTTACGCTTCCTGTTATTGTGCTACGCTTCTCGCTATCGTCGTGCTACGCTTCCCGTTATTGTTGGCGCCATCATTTACACCCAGTCTCCGACAAGTGACTCTATTTTCTTTCAGTCGTCCTCTTGTCCTGATGGTCGTTCTCTAAAAGCACCGTCGTTACTCACGGCAGCATCTCAGGGGCACGACTGTCACTGGGAGGCGCTGACGCAGAGGTTGTCGCCGCTGTTGATCCTTATCTCGTACTACGTGTGTGTGTGTGTGTCAGTCGCCCGGACGGTCTGCTGGTGTTGGCTCGTGACCCGTGGTGTCAGGCTTGCTGATCTAATGGCTGTCAAACACCCGCTCCTCAGCCCTTAACCTCCAGCCTCCAGTAAAGAATGCTGCTCTGGCAGTTTCTATTTTTTTTTTTCCTCTCTAACAATCAGCATCTTAGCCCCTGGCCACAGGTCAAAGGCCAGTAGATGCGAACAAGTAATGAAGCTGCGTTTGACCTGACCCGTAAGGATCAAGGTCAGAAGCCTGTGGTGTTAAGGGTGTGGTGAACAATGCCTTTGGTCTGTCCCGTGAAGGGTCAGGTCAAAGGCCAGCGGCGTCGGGGATGAAGTGACGATGCGTTTGTCGAGGGTGTGGTAGAGATATATTTGGTAGTGCCTCCCTCGGTAGCGGAGCTCTTGATGGCATGATAGTACGACGGGGAAGACACACTGCATCGCTCGCGAATGTTAGCGTTCCTAGTCTTTATCTCTTTGTGTTTATCTTTTCCTGTGTATGTCTATTGAAGGGTCGCTGTGGTGTCGGTAAGTGTCCGGTGTGTGTGTCTGTCTGTCTGCACACGCCTCTCACGTCGCTGTTACTCTCTGGTGTTCATGTGGTCGTGTTTTCTGACTCTTTGATAACTCTGTTGCTGGCGTGACTTTTACCGACGTGGTGACCTTAATGGAGATGACTGGGTTTAAAGCCACCGACTCATCAAAGGGACACTTGCCGTGTAGGGCAGGTCTGTGTTATGAAAAGAAAAAAAAATTAGGGGTAATATGTTTCCTATGTTCATAAGGCAGAGGAGGGCTGGTCCATCAGCAGGTGGGACAGCCAGAGGGAAATACGGACACCGAGGTATCCAAGACTGACAAATGCCGTAGCAACAGCAGGAGTATCGGGTAACCACCACTACTTCGTCGTGGAGCGACGCCAGGTGCTCCGGATCCGGTGGGTGTCCGTGGAAAAGCCCCGCAGCAGCAGTAGCAGTAGCAGCGGGAGCAGAAGCGGCACTAACACCGGCTGCTGTTTACGGAAGTGTCCGGCAGCAGAGGCAGCAGAAGCAGAGGGTTCGCAAGGCAGGCAGGACCCGCGCTCTTATTTTGAGTGTGGCTAACATTCCTGGCTGGCTCCCGGGCCCTCGCCCCACTCCCCCGCACTGTCACCGGCCCCGCGCCCTCCAATTGTTGCCCCACACGCCTCGCCTGGCGAGAGGCCCTTCCTCCACGCCTCACCTGGCGATAAGCCCTTCCTCCATCCACGCCTCGCCTGGCGAGACACCCTTCCTCCACGCCTCAGCTAACGAGAGGCCCTTCCATCACACTGGCAAGAGACTCTCCCTCGACGTATCATGCGAACGGGTGTGAGGCCGTTCTACCAAGCACCACACTGGTGAGAGGCCCTTCTACCACGTCTGGCACTGCCGAGAGTCCCTTCCTCCGCACCTGGCACTGGAGGAAAGCCCTTCCTTCATTCCTGGCACAGGGGAGAGGGTGCCCTTACTACACTCCTGGCACCGGTGAGAGGCCCTTCGTCCACAGCTGGCACTGGAGGGAGGCCCTTCCTCTACACCTGGCACCGGCGGCAGGCCCCTCCACCACCTGTACACCGCAACACACGTGCCCCGGAAGCCGCCACATGACAGTCTACAACTACTAAGAGTACTCACGTCACCCGTGATTCTCCCTTCGTGACACCCGTTATCTTCTCCGGGGTAATAACTTGACGAAGTGCTGGATGAACGTCCAGTGGCTCCTGGAGGTAGAGAGGGTGGGGTGGTGGTGGTTGGGGTGTAGGGGGAGATACACTAGAGGAACACAACCCGGCTATAAAAGTGTTGCACTCAGGGGCGGGAGTCCCCTCGCCAGCCCGACACTCACCGTCGCGGAGCAGCCGATACCCAACCCTGTTACAGCCACTGCCAAACTGCCACTGAGCCCCTCAGCTCCGCCCGGCCAGCCCGCTGGCCCGGGGCATCAGGCCCTCACCACGCCCGCTGGGTCGGAGCACCAGGCCTTCACCACGCACGCTGGGCCGGAGCACCAGGCCCTCACCACGCACGCTGGGCCGGAGCACCAGGCCCTCACCACGCCCGCTGGCCCGAACACCTTATCCTCACCACGCCCGCTGGGTCGGAGCACCAAGCCCTCACCACGTACGCTGGGCCGGAGCACCAGGCCCTCACCACGCACGCTGGCCCGAACACCAACCTAATCCTCACCACGCCCGTTGGGTCTGAGTACCAGGCCCTCACCACGCCCGCTGGGTCGGAGCACCAGGCCCTCACCACGCACGCTGGGCCGGAGCACCAGGCCCTCACCACGCCCGCTGGGTCGGAGCACCAGGCCCTCACCACGCCCGCTGGGTCGGAGCACCAGGCCTTCACCACGCCCGCTGGGTCGGAGCACCAGGCCCTCACCACGCACGCTGGGCCGGAGCACCAGGCCCTCACCGCGCACGCTGGGCCGGAGCACCAGGCCCTCACCACGCCCGCTGGCCCGAACACCTTATCCTCACCACGCCCGCTGGGTCGGAGCACCAAGCCCTCACCACGTACGCTGGGCCGGAGCAGCAGGCCCTCACCACGCACGCTGGCCCGAACACCTACCTAATCCTCACCACGCCCGCTGGGTCTGAGCACCAGGCCCTCACCACGCCCGCTGACCCGAACACCAAGCCCTCACCACGCCCATTGACCCGGGCACCAGGCCCTCACCACACAAGCTGGCCCCAGTCATCAGGTCCTCACCACCGTTGTTCGCTCGCCCCAGGCACCAGCTGCTCACCATCCTCCACGTAACTGCTAATAATGTGAGCGAAAGACTTTGACGCGATCATGATGTCGTGTATCTGTGTCACTGTACACCTGCAGCAGTCCTCCAACACTCCTCACACTGCTGAACAGAACATCACTGGTAGAAAGTTTAACGCTAGTGGAAGGCTGAACAGAGAACAGAACTCTGAGGTCAGTGGTTCTTAACCTGAGGGGATGCACACCCTGGGAGGCGTTTTAACGTATCTGACTCAAAAATACATATCCTGTGAACTACAGGATTTTCATGTTTATTTAACAACCCAGTCTAGAAAAGTTTTAGAAACTGTGGCACTGGATCTGTTGGAAATTTTTGCTCCTTGGGGATCACGAAGGACGCCATGGGTTCAAGCTTGGCCGCCGTAGAAGTGGGCACAGGTCCACGAAGGTTAAGAACCACTGCTCCTACGGTGACCAAGTGCGATTCCGGCTTCATCTTTACTAACACTTGATATCCTCAAGGTCCAACATCCTTCAGACGAAAACTCCTAGAGGACAACCTACAAACCCCTGGAGGACAACCTACCTCAACATGTTGTATGTATTCTAAATATTGATGTAAAAGTTGCAAGAGCATGTTTACCGTCCCCTTACAGACAGCTCAGCATTTACGGTCACACACGCTGTAAAATCTTATAAAAAAGGTATCTATGAAAACTTCCGGACCTTACGCTAAAAGAGGATATAAATACATACACGTGATTCAGGCTCGCAGAAACGTCAGCGAACAATCCTAGGAGCGTACGTGCGCCTCTCCACAGGAAAATCTATGTGTTTACAGACTCGAGCGCAACTGGCGATCATGTTACCTTCTCAGCTACTATAACAGACTCCGAGTCTACGAATACCCACGTCAAAATCTTACGTATATATATACACAATACACCATAAATCAACTGAAATTATTTTAATCATGGAAACTGAAGGAAAGCAGCAGCAATGATGGACGAAGCACAACTCGAGAAACAGCAGGTTAGACTAAAATCCAGGACAATAATGTTTTACGAACGGCGCTGCTGACTGCTGACGCAGGTTGTGGAGGCTTCACAAGGCCCGGGTGTGGCCAGAGCTGTAGAGGTCTCACAAGGCCGTGTGTGTGTGGCACACCAAGCTCAGGTGTGGCCAGAGCTAAGGAGGCCTCATAAGGCCCGGGTGTGGCCAGAGCTGTGGAGATCTCACAAGGCCCAGGTGTGGCCAGAGTTGTGGAGGTCTCACAAGGCCCGGGTGTGGCCAGAGCTGTAGAGGTCTCACAAGGCCGCGTGTGTGTGGCACACCAAGCTCAGGTGTGGCCAGAGCTAAGGAGGCCTCATAAGGCCCGGGTGTGGCCAGAGCTGTGGAGGTCTCACAAGGCCCGGGTGTGGCCAGAGTTGTGGAGGTCTCACAAGGCCCAGGTGTGGCCAGAGCTGTGGAGGCCTCACAAGGCCCAGGTGTGGCCAGAGCTAAGGAGGCCTCATAAGGCCCGGGTGTGGCCAGAGCTGTAGAGATCTCACAAGGCCCGGGTGTCTGATATTCACACCAGTGACAAGATCCACCTCAGAAAAGCTTCAGCATCTATGGTTGAGGAACGGCCCATGTTCACAGGGTAAGGGCAGACGGATCTGTAGGGTTTAGTATAACTTTATGTGTGCGTAACTATGTTCTCTTCTGTATGAGAAAGATTCAGATTGTTCCTATTGTGTTTACTCCTAACATTGTCATTTTTCTTTCTATCAATCAAGAAACCAGTGCCATTTTCTCGTTTTTCGGGGAAGCCAGTATATGGGTTTTTGACAACGTGCGTATGTAATCCATTTTCTTGTTTACTGGGTAAGGCAGTTATTCACTATGGAAACGTCTGTATTTTGTTACGTGAATTTTATCCTCATAATAACGCTAGATTCATTTTCGAAGCAAAAGAACAGAAAACAATCTTTTTTTTCAAGCGTTAGACGTTGTTACTGCAGACTTGCAGTCTTTTACTGTTTACCCGTACAAGAGCAATAGCGGTAATGTAATGTATATTGACAAGATGAAATGCACGAAGCAAATGCACAATCGGCCAAAACGCTTTCCTCAACACTTGCAATACACATCACGCTCGCGAGAAATCACCACCCGACTTTGGCAGCGTGTATCTGTGTTGGTTAGTAGCTACTCGGACATATGAATAAAAATTATATAAGAATATCCATACGTTGCTCGTGTTTCTTGCCATCAGATGAAAAATCAAGACAATAATACCGTGACGTGTATAGAGAAAAAGGAACGTGTCGTTACCATTTCGTACATTCGACGAACTCTAGGCTAGGTTTGGTTTAGCGAATTTTTTTTTCTTTTGAACCAATGACCTTCAGTTCTATCAAAAATCATTACATATTATAATTTCCTAAACCTAAAATCCCGGTTCCCAATTACCGAAGTAATCTTACCGAAAAGAATGTATGGCATCACTACTAAATGTGTAAGCAGCAAAAATACAGGCATCATAATTACGTCTATATCTCTCCCTAGTGAGACCAGACCTTGATTATCCTGTACAGTTCTGGGCATCGCATCTTAGGAGGGATATGAAGTCATAAGGAAGCACATGGGGGAGGAGGATGAAAACCATCCCTGGCAATGAAAATAATTCTTCCGAAAGAAAAAAATAAAACTGCAATCACCTAGGAAGGCGTAGAGTAAGGGCCGACACGAACGAAATTCACAAGTGAATAAACTGGCTAAACAAAGACGATTTGAATGACATAAAAGAAAAAATATCCAAACTATAAAGAACCGACAATTTAAAATTTGATCAGGAAAGTATTGGTTTAGAAACAGAGACGATGATGAGTCGAGTACCTTACCTCTCAAAGTAGTTAGTGCAAAAACTATAGAAAGGTTCAAATTGAGATTGCATGGCTACTACATACATGAGATAATGGCTGGGTATGAGCAGAAACTGCCTAACATGAGCCAAATTCCCCGAATTCTTAAATCTATATAATGACCTTAAAAAAAAAAATGGCCCTAAATAACCTGGAATCACCAGAAACACCATCGGCACACAGCGTTCCTTCGATGTATAACCTAAAATCAAATGAAACTTGAAAACAAACGAGTTGATACATAATACATGATCATGGTACTTACCTTCAGCCGTCCGGCAAGTGCAGGGGTTGTGACAGCAATCAGCCAAGATATTTAGGAAATTAATAAAAGAAAAAATCCAAGTAATAACAATGTTCACTGACTGTATGCATTTCTGAATGTTATGATTCACTCAGTGTTTCACCGTCTTTATGCGTTGAATATCCACAAAAATTTGATCATCAACTCTCACATTATGCGATGAATATCCACAAATATTTGATCATCAACTCACATTATGCGATGAATATCCACAAATATTTGATCATCAACTCTCACTTTATGCGTTGAATATGCACAAATATTTGATCATCAACTCTCACTTTATGCGTTGAATATGCACAAATACTTGATCATCAACTCTCACGTTATGCGTTGAATATCTACAAATATTTGATCAACTCTCACGTTATGCGTTGAATATCCACAAATACTTGATCATCAACTCTCACATTATTTAGACGCTTTTGTTCAACAATATATCTTCACGAACCAGTATTTCAGTCATACTCCTTGCCATTCAAAGAGCTGCAAAATATTCATATTTGCACTAACGACTTCGTCACGCAATGCCTCCACCATAATGTTCTACAATCTCTTTATGTTTCAGTGTTCCCAGCCCACATGAACATCACCAGGCAATATATTACCAACAGATGCATCATCGTATTTTCCAGTCCCTGCGTCACAATAAGTTCACCACTGACTTCATGTTACAATGACCACCATAATGTCATATATCCACCATATGCACCAATCAGTGTCTCAATAATTTCATATTGATTCATACTACTGTAATGTACCGATGGAATATTCTCGTTTTCATTTCTACCATAAAAACACAAGATTCCATAGTTTCCATCCGTGACTCACTACTGACGGTAGCCAGATCGAGCGTAGCCGCCATTTTCATGGTACAATTTTCACCCTACGTAGCTTGACTGAAGGTATACACAGGCCATATCCTCATCCAGTCAAACGAGTTCATAAACACAATTATATTCACTGGATTTCTCCACTGGAACGTATTTTTGTATTATATAAAACGTCTGAATTTTCTGATTAAGGTCCTTCATTCGATGTTTTTCTTCAAATAATTTGCACTACATTTGGCTGATGGCTTATCTATTCTCAAGGCATTACATTGATATATCGCACAGTATGACAATCCCAATCTGTGATATGATCGTATTAGTATTAAAATAATCTTTTCATTCACTTTCACTGGTGTCATTACATATATACAAGTGATATATCGCATACCAGCTGTATCACAACGCATACACGTCTTCCTCCTTGAAGGTCACGGGGTTACTGACGTTGCTGAGCGCTGACGTGGTCCTGGGATCTGTGGTTCCAGCAGTTTGACCATCGAAACGGTAGTTTGCCTGCGTCAATGTTGATAGGTAAACAAACCAGAAGACAGATGTCTCGACTTCAGGTATCATTACAAGACTGATTTTTTTTTACTTACAATAATTGGTATTTGTCTCCACTTTCATTATCATCGCTGCGTTGCGTTCGCATTTTTCTCGATATGGTTGAGTGGTGGGCGGAGCAACGGTCATTTGCCGATTCAGCGGCATCGCGGTCGGTGTACCGGGGCCGGAGCGTCCCTGGCATGGAGGTGGGTCAGGTGGGGCCACACTGCCAACGCAGCGCTGGTGTATCTCATAACATGACGCAACAGCATATATAAAAAAAAAACAAGATTAAACATTACGAAAATTGGCTCATGCAAGGCAACCCTTAATCCATACCATCCATGTTCACTCTCGTACGTGTCTTAGTACAACACAACTGGGACCTGTCACCAGCAGACATCATTAGTGTAACCGAGACACTGTCATCTCTTCTCAAGTGCTGACAGCCAAAGTCTGTCACAAAGCGCTATTATGTCTCCAACTACAGGAAGGCAGAATGTGTGTGTGTGTGTGTGTGTGAGTGTGTGTGTGTTGTTGTTGTTGAATGGATATCTGTATGTGCATTTGTGCATACGTGCATCCGTAAACGTTATAATACATTTGTTCTGTTGTGGCTTAGGTTACTATTATTTTATCGTTACTTTGAAAAACTCTTTTAATCTGTACGTAATTAATAAGAGTTCTGCTTCCGTTAGTCTTTAGCATCCTCGCTACACAGAGAGAAGAATTGCACAGGCAGGTTAGACCTATTCATGGCCAGGGTCAATAAGAAGGCCGTCGTCGACGTCAAACCATAACCACCAACTGAATAGTACTGAACACTTCATCTTGTTCATATCAATTATCAATTCTGAGACCATACATACGCTCGTCGTACGTCTGTCACTTGGATTGCGTGACAAGTCGGTTAGCTGCTGGGGGTTTTAAGCCAATCAGCTGCAAAGGCCACTGAACGCCGTTAACGTGACCTTATAACCGCAACCAAAATTTTTTTAACATGTTCTTCAGGCGTTAAAAATAACTTTGTCATCACATATATTTGATCTATGTATGTGCTCCATGAATAGTCGCTTCGTATAGTGTTCAACAAACATCATACTTAAATGAAGATCTATTCTTGCCTCAGTCGAACATACAGAATTCATTGCAAGTTACAAGTAATTTCCAGTAGTACAATTCTATTCGTCAAACACGATAAGATAAAAAAATGCATTAGTCTGCAAATGTTTTGTTATTTGTATTGAAATTTATGCGAGGGAACTCATTCAATTTTAGACCACCACATATTCCAGATGTGAAAACACTTTTCCGTTTGATGTAGGACGCAATATTGCTTACGAGATAAAAACGCTTCAAGTGAATGACTGCGATTTCTGTCTGCCATAGTCTTACCCACCTTCTACCACATATTAATGAATAAATCTTTGTACTTTCCGTACTCGATACTTTATTGGGGCAAATTATCTTAGTTACACCCATGATCTATGGTGTTCAGTAATTGTAAACCAATTTCTACCAACAAAATCTGCTTCCCTCTCAATCTGACACTCGCTGTGTTGCCTTGCTCCTCTCATCTTGCTAGCTAGATCCCGGGTTCGGTTCCCTCCGACACCTCACCTTCACAATCAGTCTCGTGGATGAGTTCCTATCTCCTTCATTATCAGTGACTTCCTACAAACATTTCTTCGTCTGCGTGGGTAGATTCCTCATCGTCTCCCTGTTTATCTTGGAGACGTTCCGAGACGTCAAGAGGGTTTCACTATACGTATTCTTTGTCTTACCTGAGTTTGTTTAGCAGTTTTTTATCTTATGTCTAACCTATTTTCTTGGTGGGTAGTGGCTTTGGGAGAGAGGGACCTCCTTGTCAAGGATAAGGGAACAGTGTTAAAAGGAAGCGATGATGGACGGAGAGATGGCTCTGTGTGAGAGGAGGTGGGAGGGAGGGTTGGTGGCGGGAGATGGGGTCGAGGAGCTGGTGACGGGAGGTGAAATGGCCCTGACGGTGAGCGGGGAAGGGAGTGTCGGCGACATATCCTCCACTATTATGCTCTATGCTGCCCTGATGCCAAGATCAACCCCAAGGAACCAGGTGAAATATGTCAAGTAATACATTAAATTCTTATATGAATGAAGAAATTTATAGGATATACGAATTCATTTCAGTAAAATATACACTTCATGCACTTAATTCCATCACCTTATTTACATGATCACGCTATGACGCGAGAAAGACATTACAAAGACCACGTGTGTAAACAGTTTCACGAAAATGTGAGAATATGGGTCAACTTCTACAACTCAGCCTACCTCTATAGGTAGGCTGAGTAAGGCCTCCATTTATTCAAGACTGATTCAGGTACAGTGCAAGAAGGATCAGTCAGCACCTCTGTATGTGGACTGTAGAGAAATACAAGTCAGTTCACACAGGTGGGTTGAGTATTTTGAGTGTGTCGCGTGAGATCTCAAGATATACGCGTCTTGTGACTTTGGGAACGAGATGTGTATGTAGTAACCGAGAAACCCTTACAAAACTTAGACCAAAGACAAATAAATAATACTGAAATGAATATTAACTTTCGATGATGAGACGTTCATTCATCGAGTCAACGATGGCATTCGTTGTGATCAACGACTGACGAAACATCGACCGCGTCGAAAATCGCTTGAAATACGGAAGAAAAAGTGAACGTTTGCCCTGTCATATCTATTCGAAGTCATCGTTCACTGAGCATTCACGGAGAAGGCTGATTTCCCTCACATCTTATGTTTTACAAAGTCTTAATTCCCAGAAGATAAGAATTCTGTTTCATTCGATGTAAACCGAGAAAAGTCTTACTAATATACTCTTTTATTAGAAAAAAAAATACCTCGTTAACCTAGATTAGGTTAACTTTTCCCTGTATGATTTTTGTAACACACTTTCTTAGATCGTGTCTGCCTCCTCCTATCCTTTTTCTTCTTCCTTCACCAAAGGCACTTCCTGGGAGCCGAGGCCACATGCACTCCACATCTTCACTCCCTCAACCACGAGGCACAACCCACGCCTCTTCGTAAAAGCCTCTACCCACCCCCGCCTGTTTAGCGTTTCGTGCTGTCCAAATATTTCTAATTTCTGTATCTTTACGTACGACCTTTCATCTGGCTGGCGTCAGGCTCTCAAAATATTTAGGTTCGACGGGCAACTTCTGCACCTGTTACGGTCGTCCGGGGTTCACTTTGGCTTTATACCTGCACGTCCTGTCATCGCTAGCCACTTGATCTTGAATGATGATGATACTCTTTATATCTATTCAAATCCATTATAAATTCCCTCCCTGTCATTCTGTATCCTGTTTCAAGCATAGAATCATAAACACAGTGACTTTGTACTGACCAAATGACGTGTGACACATCAGATGGAGTTATAAATTTCTTCCCCTTTGAGGAATAACTCCAGCTTTACAAAGGATTCATTCATCGAAGTCCAAAGTTCTGCTCCCACAAACTTGAATCCAGAGTAATCCAAATTTTCAATCCTTAAGAAGTGATGTCAGAACTTGGCCTCCTCTCTCAACGTCATGATTGCGGTATTCCGTTTCTCCTTCACATATGTATAACGTACGTTTCTACTTCCAGGAAATGGCTGCTTGCGTGCCTCCACTATTAGCTAGTAACACACACTACTCGACAAGCTACTGCGTCACATGGTAACTGTGTGGCTATTGGTAACTCGAGGGTTGTAATGCTGAAAAGTGACACACTTTGCAAAAATTTGCCAAGGACCCGACTCCTCAAAAACACTTGGCCTACTCTTAATTTGTTCCTATCTTTTTTCTTTATCTAAAACATGAGTAGTTCTGTTCGTGTCTAAGGCTCTTGTTGTCATATAATATATATATATATATATATATATATATATATATATATATATATATATATATATATATATTGGAAAGGATCACAATTTTGCGCGTGATCAAATACATTCCCATGAGTCCACGGGAAAAATGAAACACGATAAGTTCCCAAGTGCACTTTCGTGTAATAATCACATCATCAGGGGAGATACAAGAAAGAAATATAACACTCAGTTTATATACAACGAAGAGACGTAGATAGGACGCCATTTGGTAAACAAGTGATTGTCCAAGACTTGGACAAGGTGATCATTACACGAAAGTGTACTTGGGAACTTATCGTGTTTCATTTTCCCCTTGGACTCACAGGAATATATATATATATATATATATATATATATATATATATATATATATATATATATATATATAGTGATTTTTGATGATCAATGAAGCGGAAATCACCCATAATTTTCAGTCCCAACAAAGTATCTTCCATTTTTACTAAACCCTTCACTATATTCTTTCGTCTATCGTTTTATCCCACACAATACCCGCTGTACATATAGTACACCACAGAAAATCCTATTCTATTTCCTCTTATTCTATGCTGCAACCCCTCAACACACACACACACTACCCTACATAACACATTACCTTCCTACACCAAACCCAATTTCCTTCCAAATATTCTTGCGTCGCGTTCTTCACTTGACTGGGGAGCCAAAATTCACACCTTTTCCAGTTCTTTTCAGGCCCATTAGAACGATTTTGCGGGTCCATTTTTTCCATAAGCACTTACTTAAACGTGGATTAAAAACAATCAATTGTTTGAAAAAAAAATATCGTCACAGTACGAACTTTACAATATAAGTAACAATCTTACAAAATGGCTCGAAGGAGAAAAACGGATATGCTTCGCAAGTTCAACTTTTTTTAACTACTTCTTTCAGGCTTTAAGGTAGATCTGTTGGCTAAGAGCAATTTCAATGCAATGATTCAATGATTCTAGGTCTAGATATTAAAACTACGCGAAACTGAGGCACTCAGACATTTGCCAACCCGTAGGAACCCAGTATACGTACACAACACCATCCATTCATCCACTGTACGCCACACAACCCCCTCCCTCCCTTCCTCTCTGTAGTGCACTACATACACCCTTCTCCTCCCTACTCTGCACAACACCCACAGCTGACTCCCCGTTTGGCCGAGAGCCCGGCAAAGGCAAACAAGACGGTGAGAGATATACGGGATCAGGTATACGGGGGTCCCTCCCTCGGTACATGGTAAGTGCGCTTCGCTCGCGCTAGAGTGGCTCCAAAGCCAGACATATGGTGATAGAAAACTATATAAACTTTCCTTAACGTTCTATTACATTACAATTATCTAAACTTCTCCAAAAAATAGTCTTGCACTAACTCCGACAGCGACCTGACTTTTTGGGGAAATCACACTTACGACAAAGAACCTCTTGTGACCTTATGTGAACTAAGATAACATTCAAGTCACAGGAGATATAATTGAGCAGGTAGACGGCCCTGACCTACACAACTGGCTGGTATCCACGTCTGGCTCCCACCTATCAACGATCCACTAGATTCCTCCAGGGGCCAAAATGTGATCAACCTGGCGGCCACTCCCTTTGGCGACTCACTGTGGCTCAAAAATTCCATTGCATCAGTCAAGCAATCCATTAATTTACTAGTCCACTGGCGCGTCCCGTGCTTTGAAAAGTCCACCGTGTGACTCACAGCTTAACACTCTCAGGCAGGGTCTCTTTTACTGCTTCATCTCCCATGGCCTCCTTCAGCAGCAGCTAACAAGCCACTCTGGCTCCTGCTCCACCAGCAGCGCCTCCGAGGGACCACGTCAACAACCATCTTCTGTGACATCCTGAATCGCAGAACTTACGGCCACCAGCACCCACCTACAAAGTCAGGTCCTTGGCAACGCCTCCTCCTCTCCACAGAAGCTCCACGAGATCCGGCATCCAAGCAACTGTCTCACGGAATGGCTGCCTCACTGCACCTCGCATCTCCCTCATCATCCCCACGGGAAACATGACAGCCTTGTCACATCTTACCTCAACTCACTTGTTCTTACCTAATCCCTCATCACCGGCGGCAGCTCGCCCTGAGCTACATCACCAGAGTAACTACCCAATAAAACAATGTCTTATTAACCGTGTTTTCGCACCCCTTCCTCAGTCTCCACCAGTATGAAAGAAGTTTGTCACATATGAGGGTCCGCTCAATAGTTTTTGTCATCAGCTACTACCGAGGTCAGCAATCATCGCTACACTCAATCATGCTCCGGTCCCATCTCAACTACAGGAAACTTCACGGTCATAATCGCTACGAAGCACTTCACAGCATCAGGAGAATGTACAATGTCTGCATGGTGTTACGTGAACTCTCATACCAAGAAGCATATAGCGAACCTAACATTAAAGAAAAGACATAAAGCAAGAAGAACAAATGATTTCAATGGAAAATGTTTAGCTGAGAAAAGAGAAAATGAAAGAACACGAGAAATAGTGCCTTCGTCACTGGTTTAAATGCTGAAATCTTAATGTCAACAAAGCAGAATATATGATTCACTCTCTCTCTCTCTCTCTCTCTCTCTCTCTCTCTCTCTCTCTCTCTCTCTCTCTCTCGCAGTAGTCATTCGACTACCTGGCAGTTTCCGACCAAGCCCAAAGACAGGATATCTGCCAAGGTAGTTAGTTCTATAACAGTCCCTAAGCGCTCCAAAGGAATAAGGAAATAGCAGTGTGATAATATTCTGCTTGCTTCATCATTTATGTCTTCATTGGCCCAAGGTTGTGAAATGTTTCGACTGACCAAAATTTGTTGAAAGGTATACGTTCCGGGTCGTATACCACCACACTTATTTACTACCGTTCGACCTTGAAGTAATGACGAAACATTTTCTGAATCAATGCTTGTAAATCTTAAAAATGTAATATCAACCTCATATTTACATCCTTGAAAACCAGTGTATCAAACCTACGAAACGTGGTGGGATACGAAAATGACCAAATGTAAACAAATCTTCTGGAAAGCCATTACTGTAAGTTGCGTGGAAACAAAATATTACGTATAAAGGTATAAGATGTTGACGGTAGCCAGGCAAGAGTGGGAGTTTATTTGGTATACAGAAAACGAAAACGGAAAGGCTAAACTTAGAGATGTTACGAAAGTAAACATTACTGAGGCAACATTACCACATGCGATTTCGTTTTTTTTTTTTTTTTTTACCATTGCCTATTAACGATATGTGGTCTGTGTTGGAAGGAAGGAAATGTCAGTAAATATAAAGTGCATAATACGGGCGTTTAGTTTGAGAAAGATTCTCCTTTGGGAAGTCAAACTTGTTGCTTAAATCGTTCCAAGAGCCAGCACACTTCACTCGTTATCTGAGGCGTCTGTCACAACCAGAGTGCGGGTATGAAAAACAGAATTACGACAACTGCCCAAGTCCAACAACCTTAATAGTTATTCAAAATTATTCAAGATGAGAGCACTTCTGCAATATACCAAGGACTCAAAGCATAATTTCGCAACTGTGTTTATGTGAACACAGTTGCAAGCTAACCGCAACACACACACACACACACACAGAAACAGACACACACACACAGCATGCACAACATACACACACACACACACACAGACACACACAAACATACAGCATACACAACACACACATACACACACACACACACACATACACACACACACACACACACACACAGATCGGAGGATCCTCAGCGTCACTTGATGGAGACACATGTTAACCAGATCATCGTCCAGATCTTCTCAGTTTACCTATGCCACAACCCAACCAGCAGCCAAGTGAGTGCGGTAGGGGAGAGGGGTTATAGGAGAGGTGGAAGAGGGAGAGGAAGAGAGGGAGAGGCCGCCAAGTGTGTGATGTGCTGGGCACGTGTCTCACTACCACCCTCTCACACTTCCTGGTTCACTTCAAACCTGTCACCCACCCCTTTCACACTTCCTTGTGCACGACATCCTGGCGAATCCATGCCTTCATGCTTCCTGTTCCACATAAATCTTTCCGCCCATCCCTTCATCATACTTCCTGGTGCACGTCATCCTTGTGGATCCATCCCTTCACACTTCGTGGTCAACATGAACCGTGCCACCCACCCACTTCACACTTCCTGATCAACGTCAACTGTGTTACCCAGCTATCCCTTCATACTTCCTGGTCTACGTTAACCCTGCCACCCATTCCCCTTCATATGACTGGTGTTCGTTAACCCTGCCACCCTTATCCCTTCATACTTCCTGGTCTACGTTAACTCTGCCACTCATTTCCCTTCATACTTCCTGGTCTACGTTAACTCTGCCACCTATTCCCCTTTATACTTACTGCTCTTCGTTAACCCTGCCACCCATTCCCCTTCATACTTCCTGGTCTTCGTTAACCCTGCCACCCATACCCTTTCATACTTCCCAGTCTTCGTTAACCCTGCCAACCCTTCATTCTTCCCGGTTTTCGTCAACCCTGCCACCCGGTCCCCTCCACACTTCCTGGTCCACGTCATCCCTATTCTTCGTTTGGCCACCTGCTTTGTCAACACGGTGACTAAGCGATTAATCCTCCCTACGATGGATAGGAAGATAGGAATACTTTCCTACGTCACAGACCGTTATATATATATATATATATATATATATATATATATATATATCCCTGGGGATAGGGGAGAAGAATACTTCCCACGTATTCCCTGCGTGTCGTAGAAGGCGACTAAAAGGGAAAGGAGCGGGGGGCTGGAAATCCTCCCCTCTCGTTTTTTTTTTTTTTTAATTTTCCAAAAGAAGGAACAGAGGGGGCCAGGTGAGGATATTCCAAAAAAAGGCCCAGTCCTCTGTTCTTAGCGCTACCTCGCTAACGCGGGAAATGGCGAATAGTTTAAAAGAAAGAAAGAAAAGATATATATATATATATATATATATATATATATATATATATATATATATATATATATATATATACACACACACACACACACACACCACATTACTTCAGTCTCCATTAAGAAGGTAAAAAGGTGGTTTGCATGCGAGTTGACCTCCTCACTCAAAACTCCAACACGTGCACACTAAATTCGTATCTACAATACGGAAGGTTACGGTATTCAGACCAAACTGTGAAATCACAGTCATAACCTGAATCCTGGCCAGCAAATGGAGGTAGATTATGATGCACATAAATAGGAAGTAATATGAAGAGTAATTTGAATAAAACCTGGTGGACATCACACGAATGAAAAGTGATTTGTGTCACGGATTTGGCCACATGAGTCAGGCTATTAGGCGAGTCTTAGAGGACGGTAAAAACGCACAGAATATGTACCAGACGAAAGACTTATGGTAAAGAGTTTAACGTTCAGAATATATACCAGACGAAAGACTTACCGTAAAGACTGCCTATGTGGCACCCAGACAATACTGATGTATATACATCAACATAAACAAGCTGGGTTAAACCTCCGACTGTTTCTGTCCATCGAAAATCCCTTTCACTTTACCGCAAAGATTAAGAGATAATAAGGAAATAAATCCCTTTTTCAACTCAAAACGATTCGTATCTTACAATAAAGACTTGTAACAACCTATCACGTAGATGCTCTTGCTGTGGTTTTCTCTCGAGGATGTTTTTACCGTTCTGTTTAACACTTAAAAACATTCAACAGATTCATCAAGACAATATAACTGCCAGTGACATACACATATAGCAAATACATTGACTTCTTAAAGGGTAAAATGCTGGAACTATTACTATACACATGAAACAATGTTACATATATCTTTTTTATTTTTATTTTGCTTTGTCGCTGTCTCCCGCGTCTGCGAGGTAGCGCAAGGAAACAGACAAAAGAAATAGCCCAACCCACCCCCATACACATGTATATACATACACGTCCACACACGCAAATATACATACCTATACATCTCAATGTACACACATATATATATACACACACAGACATATACAGATATACACATGTACATAATTCGTACTGTCTGCCTTTATCTATTCCCATCGCCACCTCGCCACACATGGAATAACATCCCCCTCCCCCCTCATGTGTGCGAGGTAGCGCTAGGAAATGACAACAAAGGCCCCATTCATTCACACTCAGTCCCCAGCTGCCATGTAATAATGCCCGAAACCACAGCTCCCCCTCCACATCCAGGCCCCACAGAACTTTCCATGTTACCTTATAATATACTCCAAAGTGATTATTTTCTGATCTAACCAAAGTTTTATAACTGTAAATAACTGCATTAACATAATTCATAATTCACATCGAGTGGAGACTCCCTGCTGGGATGTAGGATAATTCACCGCGCATGTATCATTTCTCTGATCATCAAAAATTCGTGATTGATCAAGTGTTAGTTCATTGACACACATACACACACACACACACACACACACACACACACGTTTCAGGTTACTGTAATTTCTCCTAGAAACCCTTGTATATTCAGACGTGTTTCCATCCCGCGACAGAATCATTTAAAGATACATAAGGGACAGATGACACTACCACGTACTCTAGAACACGAGGGACAGATTGACACTACCACGTATACCAACCAACACAATTACTCGACTCGACCATGAATGATACATAACCAAGACCCGACCTCACCTGAGGACCTCGATGACGACGTCGGAGGCCTGGCGGAGGGTCTGGTGGAGCAGCGTTGTGGTCCAGCGGGCGGTGGAGGCGCCGTCCACACTCACCACCTCGTCCCCCTCCCGTAGTCCACTCGTCCGCCCAGCCTACCAGACAAGAGGGCAAGCAATGAGCTAGGGGGTGATGACGACGTATGGCAAGTCAATCAGCATCACGAAGAACTATAACAGAGCATTCACACCAGCGTCACCAGTCGTTCTGACGAGTCTCCTGCCTCAGGAGAGAAGGTATGGAGAGAGTTTAATGTAATTTTTGGCTCGTGAAATAACACATGCATTAAGCCACTCAAGGCAGGAGTTACAGTTAATTGAGTTCAGAGAGCCAGAGTATCGCCTGCTCTGGTTACCTGACCGTTTACGAACGGTTCACAGTCTTCATCGTGATGTATAATAGAGGATCTACTGAAAGAAGGCTCGTTACTAGAACACAGAAGAAAACAACACAATACTGCACTCAACAAAGTGACGAATTTCTCCAGAAGCGTTCGTTAAATTTAGCAGTTTATCTGTGTCCCGCGACCTGAGGCCACCGTCACCATTTTCTGTTTGTGTATGGCCGGACTCGTCGCCCACCGCTCAGATGAATCCACTGAGAAATAAGAAGTGAAACAATGGTGGAAAAAAGTGATGAAGTTACGAAAACAAGACAAACTCTAGACGCGGGGAGGGGGGTCTTCAGGTCAAGTCTGTGTACCCAGGAGATAACGTAAGCCCTGCAGCACAACGGTACGACCCCTTGAGCACGACAGTACGACCCCTTGAGCACGACGGTACGACCCCTTACGCACGACGGTACGACCCCTTGAGCACGACGGTACGACCCCTTGAGCACGACAGTAAGACCCCTTGAGCACGACGGTGCGACCCCTTGAGCACGACGTTACGACCCCTTGAGCACGACAGTACGACCCCTTGAGCACGACAGTACGACCCCTTGAGCACGACGTTACGACCCCTTGAGCACGACAGTACGACCCCTTGAGCACGACAGTACGACCCCTTGAGCACGACGGCACAACCCATTGAGCACGACGTTACGACCCCTGGAGCACGACGTTACGACCCTCTTGGGTATGATGGCCTGACCATCAAACCGATAGGTCGTGCCGTCGTGGTTCAAGTGGATCATAAATACACAACGAGCAGCTCGTAAGAGAAGGTATGTGGCTGGTCAGTCTACGCAGTGTGACGGTGCGCTGACAGCTGTGGCGTGGGCGACATACCCAGGTGTGGTGACTGATGGTGCCACAAGTGTGGGATTGTGGCGAGTGGCGCTGCGTCAGTGATGTAATGAATCCTGTAACTTCAGAAAGCTGACAGTGGCTCAGTTTCAGCTGCAGGGAGACAGTAGTGTACGATTTCAGAATAAGGACTGACAGTGTTGTATCTCCAGTGGGGGTGCAGCCAAGGTGGTCCTTTCAGCGGGTGGAACTGACGATGGAAGTTACAGTGAGGGGGAAGCCAGTGTCGTGTACTTAACAAGCGTGACAGTAATGTGATTTCAGTGGGAGGAGCTTGTTAAGAGCGTGGTGGAATCACCTTGGGGGGTTAACGATGGGTCTTGTTCCAGTGGTGTGGCCACAGTGACGTATTATTAATGTCGTGGTAAAGGTAATGAGGTTACAGTGGCCGTTGTGAAGGTAATGTAGTTTCAAAAGTGGAGTAAATTTTGAAATCTGGAGTGTGTTGTAACATAGAGTGTAGTTACAGCGGCGTGGTTACAGTGGTGAGGGGACACCGGTGTGACTCTAGTGCTGTAGCTTCAGTGCATTACTGGTATAATCATGGTGAGGGAGTTTCATTAGTGGTAATTTCAGTGGTTATAGATGTGGTATAACTGTAGTGGTGTGGTTTCTGTGGCAGTGAAAAACTGACTATAACTTCAGCGGCAGCGGTGTAACTGCAGTAGTGTAGTTTCAGTGGCGTGGTGGCAGTGATATAAATGTTTTCCCGATGTTTCAGTGGTATAACTATAGGGGTAGTGTTTCAGTGGTATGGTGGCAGTGGCATAACCGTACTGATGCACTTTTAGTGGAGTGGTGGCAGTGGTATAAATGTGGTGGGATAGTTTCAGTGGTATGGTGGCAGGTGGGGAGTGAGGGAGTGAGTGAGGGAGTGAGGGAGTGAGGGTTGGTCTACTCAGTCTTCAGCGGGACACGAGCCTCGGCGGCCACCAGACCAAAATAGTCGTTGTGGTCGTTGATCTGGTCTCGGCCAGGCGCCCACACGCACGTACACTGAGTACACCCAGTGGCACACTGACGCTGGTGTACACCCAGCGGCACACTGACTCTGGTGTACACCCAGCGGCACACTGACGCTGGTGTACACCCAGCGGCACACTGACGATGGTGTACACCCAGCGGCACACTGACGCTGGTGTACACCCAGCGGCACACTGACACTGGTGTACACCCAGCGGCACACTGACGCTGGTGTACACCCAGCGGCACACTGACGCTGGTGTACACCCAGCGGAACACTGACGCTGGTGTACACCCAGCGGCACACTGACGCTGGTGTACACCCAGCGGAACACTGACACTGGTGTACACCCAGCGGAACACTGACGCTGGTGTGCACACAGCGGCACACTGACACTGGTGTACACCGTGGTACACTGACACTGGTGCATACCCAGTGGTACACTGACGTTGGTGGTCACCCGGCGGTACACTGACGCTGGTAAACACCCAGTGGTCAATGACGCCGAGATACACCCAGTGGTACACACTGACGCTGGGGTAAACCCAGTGGTATACGTTGACACTGGTTTACTGGTAGAGTGTACCCGTATAAGTACTGTAGTATACTGTCGTACAATCTATCCTTCGCTCCTCACGTCGCCTTACACTATCAGTTCTGCCCACATAGTCTCACGTTTGGATGTTGTTGGGTTTAATTAATGGTTGCTGATGTGGAAATCATCCTCTATACCGGATTGCTCGAAGACTTAATTCTGTAACCGCTCCCTGCCTACGACTCATTACAGTTATTCAGTTATAACATCATATCTTTATCTGTTTGACGTGTTAGTTATCATTATAGTTATCAGTCGATGATCACTAAATACACATCTTTTTCTGCGACGAAAAATTTTAAAGAGTTCCCAGTTAATGGCTGTCTAATGGACGGTCACAGTTATATATAAAGACATACTCCACATTCCCAGAGAGATATAGTGCCTCTGCAGGAACGTTTGATGTGTATGTTGTGGGTTGTGGCTTAATGATCCGCACGTCGAGTGCCAAGAGTCCAACAGTATGGGCATCTCGAGGGGAGAGCAGGGAGAGAAGTGACGAGCGAGTGTGTGTGTGTGTGTAAGCGTTGGGTTGTGTTACGTCTGGGACGACAACAATGTGCCGTGCGGGTGTTGGGTGGGCCACTAGGCTACGGTACAGCTCGGACCATTCATTCTCTCCGGTTGGCATTGTTACCGACGACCAGGAAGTTATTTTCTTTTTGATTCAGGCAGCTTCGTTTACAGGAACGTCCTCCACACACCTTCCATCATTACTCCTCTCAACATTTCATCTGATCACAGAGAACAACGATCAACGGTTGCAACAGATGTTTCTCAGTTCATATCTTTACGTGAGTGGATTGTCTCCTACCTTGGAAGTGGGAGCGGCTCCTCTCCCCTTAAAAAAAAATGAACTGCTCTCTGTCTGTCTGTCTGTCCATCGAACGATAAAGACAGTCATACTTTACAATGGATTATAATCGTTTATCTTTTACAGGTCGACACACCATTTCGGTCCGAAGTGGAAAATAACATGATGAAAGTCTTCATGCCTTCATTACTTAGCTAATGTCCTATGAAATGGTACCAAGGAGCCATATGTCGTGGATAATTAAGTATGAATCTATAATCATTCCAAGCTCAATAACACAAATTAGTCGAAAAACACTTTTTAAACCAGATACTCCTCGTTTAGCATGTCCTGCTGAACATGCTACGAGATTTTGAGGGAATTCAGGCTGTTCTGGTTCAAAACTAATCAAAATTTACGTTTTTCTTTTTCTGAGCGATTTTTCCCTTCTATTCTTAATGAGGAAGTAACATGGTAGAGGCCTTTCTTACTCTTGCGTGTGAAGAACGAGTGTAAAATTCTCTCCCCTTAAGACACAGACAGTAATCAAAGAAAACGAGCGTGAGAGAGCGGATCTAAATGGTTATCTCCTCTAGAATCTTGAACATTTTCCTAGGCTTCAGAAGGTACTTATGACCCCATTTCCGTTGAAGGAGACAGGGCTAGGGGCTGAAGTACTTAATTTCCAAAGCGTCAGTCCTGTACATTGAAAGAAAGAAATATTATTATTGTTTAATATGGTAAATCAATCGAACACGAAAGTGCGAGCAATGTGAATTCCTTCTGCTCTGGTATGAGATGTAAACAAGGTGACGAAAGATTGATGTTAGTAAATATTGATATGACTTCCATCAATTCCCTAGTTGCACCTATACCAGGGAGCTGTCAAGGCGAAACTCGTCACTGTAACTCGATGTAAATAACTTTTGACGTAAGAAAATGTAGGTAGACGGGCAAATGAAATGAATGACTGAATTTTTCTTCGAAGGTTCTTGAAAAAAAAAAAAAGTGATTCTACGTAACTTGAGGTTGAGAGCGGCCAAGAACCACATCCTGGTCATCCAAGATACCAAATGATTGTACCTGGCGAGGGAAGTCACACATGCTGGAGATATCAAGAAACAGAGAATCGTTGTTGTTAAAGATAAAGGAAATGGTGGAGGGAGACTAGTTTGAAGGAGAGAGAGAGAGAGAGAGAGAGAGAGAGAGAGAGAGAGAGAGAGAGAGAGAGAGAGAGAGAGAGAGAGAGAGAGAGAGAGATCAGGGAGACAGCGTTAACAGACGGAGAGATCAAATGGACGGGAATATACGATGGAGAGGAGTGAGGGTCGGTGTGTATACCGAGGCCGCCGTGTGTGTACGATGATGATATTCATATGGGAAGAACGCGACACTAGAGAGACAGCTAGTCCTACCTGGTAGGGGTAGAAGTGGCAGCCCGTCTACCTGGAAAGGGTAGAAGCGGCACCTGGTCCCCACCTGGCAGGGTCACAGACGGCAGATGGTCTTACCTGGCAGGGTTACAAGTGGCAGCTGGTCCCACCTGGCAGGGTTACAAGTGGCAGATGGTCTTACCTGAGTGATAACGAGGGGTAGGGAACCCCCGCCAGTAGCCAGGATGGTGGAGGTGTGGCTCCGTGGCACATGGGCGAACACCGTGCCCCGCCCCCGCATCACGCCCAGGTCACAGGTCATGGCGGCCAGGTCACGCATCAAGGGGGGGTTGAGAGGGGAGGGGAGGTACACACGCTCAGCTCACGTAGCTCAGCTCAACATACTCGATTCCAGTTCTCAAATCCGAGGGAAAAATCTTGAGGCACAGATGGGCATGTTCTGGGCGACCACCTCACCAGAGAAGCACAATTAGAATACGTCTTGTTCATAATATCAAGACGTCAGTTCACATTGTGTACATCAGCGATTATTCGACTCACTTATTTTGTGCAATTAGGAAGAATTCTTCTTCTTCTTGGATAGTCTTTATATACTATTATGAGGTTGTGTTCAGGTTACAAGCCTGTGTTTGATATGGCCAACATATCAACAGGTTTGGCTCAACATGTTATCATCACCTCTTGTATGACAGGTTCGCCAGCACCGTCAGGTAATCTTGGCACCTCTGTCGACGGGCGAGGCAGGAACACCTGCGGTAAAAAATTGTAACATTTACGTTAACACGCGAGATGAATAAATTAATATGTAAACAAATATATAAACAAATATTCAAATGAGTATATAGATGGATAGATAAAAAGATAGATAGATAGACAGATAGATAGATAGATAGATAGATAGATAGATAGATAGAGAGAGAGAGAGAGAGAGAGAGAGAGAGAGAGAGAGAGAGAGAGAGAGAGAGAGAGAGAGAGAGAGAGAGAGAGAGAGAGAGAGACCCCATGACTTAATTTTAAGGGACCTTCTACCCATTTCCTTAAAATCTTAAAAAAAAAAAAATACCAACTAAAAATAAAGCCACTTTTGATATGACATATTTCCAGTGTGTGGCCAGAATATTACGTGTGGCTCACGTCTGCTGTTCTGTTCTGACGTTTCCTCAGCAGTGATGATGATCACTGAACAGGGAAGCCAAGGCCTCCTCCTCCCACACACCAGTACAAGCCAAGTGTGCACTACAGTCCCAGCTGATACCATGAGATGGGACTCTTGTCACAGTCATCCCAAAATCTGACTCCAACCACATTTTCACATGAAGTGGACTGAAATAAATACATTCTTCAGTGTCTTTCAGTATCAGTAAGTAGTTGCTGAAATGGGGCCGTATGTCCTGAAACTCCTCTATTGCTGTCAGTAGGCTTAACATTAACCTGAATCTTTGGAAAGGAAAATATTTTCTGTCATCGTGTATTGGACATCCGATCCAACACCATTTGAATCCTTACGTACAGATCGGATTGAACGAGGTGTTGCAGTGAACTTTGCTGGCGATGTTCGAATTATCCTGTACGTCTGAGGATATGGTCAAGATTTATCGATTACTGGTTATCAAATGACACTGACGGCCTTAATCACCCTTAGTGGCTGTCGATTGGTAAAACGTCTGAATAACGAACCAAAACACACACACACACACACATATAAATATATATATACATATATATATATATATATATATATATATATATATATATATATATATATATATATATATATATATATATATATGTATGCAACCGGTTCCTCTCTCCTCTTTCTATCTCCTAGACACTCGCTCCTCCGGTCTTAACCCGTCACTTGCCTGTCAAGTCGTGACAGTTAATATATATAGTTTGGGTACAGGATGACGACAGTGAGCGATACACGTCATCCATCAGTGATGTGAAGAATTACAAACACTTTCATTAGTCGACCACGACAAAGCCGCCTCAGGTTTCGATCCCATAACGAAAGATATATGCTTACACAACGTACGAATACATATGACGAAGTAGGATTCGATCCCATTACGAAAGATATATTCTTACACAACGTACGAATACATATGACGAAGTAGGATTCGATCCCATAATGAAAGATATATTCTTACACAACGTACGAATACATATGACGAAGTAGGAATCGATCCCATTACGAAAGATATATTCTTACACAACGTACGAATACATATGACGAAGTAGGAATCACTTTCGTGGGAACACTTCGTTGGTGGAGGAATCATCGGCAAACAGCAGCTATCGAGCACAAGAAGATACCGACCAGCTCACACCAGCGGGGTCGAATTGGAGACCAGTCTGACCGGAGCGTTCGAGCAACTGCCTTAGATCTTGTGTCCCGGTCATGAGCCTCCGCCTCAAGTGTGTCTTTGAGGGGGGTGGGTAACCCGACCACACACTTGAGCACACACGACCCACTCCCTCCTGGAGTAAATGGGTAACAGTTCGAGCAGGAAGATAAAGCGGGAGGCCATCAGTCACGGCTCGCCCTCTGCTAGGCTACCCACATGCCAACGAACTGCACCAGAGTTCAATGCCAGGCTTGCAGCGTTTACCAGCACATCCTTCTGTTCCTTCTTGGTAAACTAGATATACTTTGCTAGTACAAGTAACCAGTGTCAGGAAGCAAAGAAAATGGTACGTTTCACTCAAAAAACTAGATATACTTTGCTAGTACAAGTAACCAGTGTCAGGAAGCAAAGAAAATGGTACGTTTCACTCAAAAAACTAGATATACTTTGCTAGTACAAGTAACTAGTGTCAGGAAGCAAAGAAAATGGTACGTTTCACTCAAGCTCTATTACAAAAAAAAGCTGAAACTTCATGAAAAGTCTCGCTCATTACCACATTTTCAGGTTGGAGGTTAGCACTAATCACGACAGCATCCGGATATACGACAAACATATTATCTCGGTTTTTTTTTTCCGTGACCAAACGAAAGAGGTTTCCCGTGCATTGGAGATCGGGTCCAGTTCCAACCAAAAAAATAAATTCCGGAATATATATATGTGCCAGTGACCTTTTCACTTTGATATGGTGAACCTCCAACGTAAAATTCGTAAGCTGGTAACGTTCTCTCACATATTATACCGGCAATATATACTCGTCAAAACACGTGTCACTGCCTTCATGTGACTGACCTTATGGCGTTACAGAGTGACGGAGGAACGGCCCGAGGCGAGGCTCGACGGGAAGGTGAGGTGGGTGGCGAGGTGTTACTGCTGTGGTCCGCCCGGCTTGGCGGCAGCGACGGACGTACTGAGGGGTTCAGGTTTGAGGTGAGGGCGTGGGCGATGCCGCTCAGGTGTGTATACGCCGCAGGGGGCGTGGGTGGATGGGCGAGGGAGGAGTGGGAGGTGGGGCGTGGCTGGAGGGACTGGGAAGGGATATGGCGTGGTTGGCAGGCTGGCAGGAGGGAGTCAGTTAGAGGAGGTGAGGGAAACTCAATGTAAACAACTCGTGAGGTCCGACATGTCTCTTGCTAACTGGTTCTCGCAATTTCTCTCCAACTTCCCCGAAATCGTAGCTCATGTACGTTAAACGACCTACAACGTTCAACAGCATCATAACGAGCACATATGTAATCATATGCTCTCTATCATCGTGAAATATCTCGAGTAAACAATATGAATGAAATAAAACAGAGTATTTGGTTCGAGAAAACACAGAAAAATCGAATTATATTCACCCTAATAATCCACTCATGTGTGACGTACCAGTACACAATCATACGCATGACATCCGTGTGGACTTTGACGACAGCTGTACACACATATAGAGGACCCGTGTCGAGCGCAGTTATAGGGATGAGTGGCTACTGGGACGTGGGAGAGGCTCATGAGTTACTGAATGGCGGAGGAGTTATTGAGGAGGTGGGAAATGGATGAGTTGTGGAGGACGGTGTGGGAACGGCTGTGTGCGGAGTGCAGGAGTAGGTTACAGTGTGGCTGGGACATGACGAGGGAGATGGAGAATCTTACCCGTCACCATCGCCTCTAGATACCATAATACTCACTGTGTACATCATGACTCTGAGCTTCATGATCCATCTGGCTGATGAGAGCCATTCAATCCACCATACATTCATACATACAGACACACAAACACACACACACACACACACACACACACACACACACACACATGCATCACCTGAAAATAACGACATTTTAAGAAGCATTTGTCCATCGTCGGGCCCATGGTCGATAGATAAGACGAGGATGTGCAGTGTGACCCACGTAGTTAGTTACGGTCAACTGTTTACGTTACTACATGTGACCAACCTTACACACCCGTCAATGTTCATGTTCAGAAGTATACATATATTCCTCATGTTCAGAGGTATACATATATTCCTCATGTTCAGAGGTATACATATATTCCTCGTGTTCAGAAGTATACATATATCCCTCGTATTTCTTTCTAATATATTTTTGGTGTGTGCCTGGTATGAATTCAGTTGTACTGACCATTACCAGATGACACCCATGATATTAGAAAATAAACATGTGCTTGCATACATAAGTGCGTGTGTGTGTGTGTGTGTGTGTGTGTGTGTGTGTGTGTGTGTGTGTGTGTGTGCGTGCGTGTGTGTGTGTGTGTGTGTGTACGCGCGAGCGCTCAACAGTGTTAACGATGTTTGGGTAAATCGAAGATCAGAACATGTTCATTCATATCAACATTTAAATTATGCGTCGCGTCGCATACCGCGTCACTTTCCATGGCCAAGCTCCTCCAGCGTGAACCCATCACAGATGTGGTCAGTGTGTTCGTTCCTTCAGTCTGATCACTGCCATCAGTTACTGAACATGACTACTGGATAACATTATGGATACGTTTACAAAAAAACTCTTAGCCTGGAAAGCATCTTGGTAGCTCGCCTCTGTACTCCCTACATTCTGTCTGTCTTTCAAGGGCGGTGACCCAAACTGAACACAGTCTTCAAGATGGGGATGCACCAGTGACTTGGAGAGAGCGAGGATAGTTTCTTTAAGACAAATTCGAAAATTCTACGAATCCAAGAATTTTTGTTCGCCTTTATTAATGCATCTGTACCCAGCCTACCCGACTGAAGGTCACCAGAGATTATTACACCCGAGTCATTTTCCTCTTTCACCTTTTGTAGCCGAACAGAATTCATACCGTACCTTGCCTTTTCAATTTTCCTACCGATGTGTAAAACTTGGCACGACTCAATCTACGTCAGCGTGAAGCTGTAAACGCTCAATCTCTGTTGTAGATTTATCTTCAAACTTCGTGACGTCCACGAATTTTGATATCTTACAACGCAGCCAATGTAAATATATATGGGAAACAGAATAGGCCCCAAGACTGAACCCTGTGGCAAACCATTTGTTGCGTGTGACCAATTCTGAGGCTTGACCGGTATTCACGACACTTCATTTAAAGCCAGTCAACCAATTACCTAAACCTCGAAGTACAACCCCATCTATAAAATGTGACTTTGTTCGTAACCTTTCATGTAGTAAAACTTTGTCTCATGTTTTATAGAAATCTAAATAGATGAATCAGCTACGTTACTTTCCTCATAACAAGGTGATTACACCATTAAAAGAAATCCAGCAGATTTGTCAGACAAGAATAATGTCGTTGAAAACAATGCTGAAAACCACGTATCAAGTGGTGGACGTCCAAACAATTTACATTTCTATCCCGAATAAGTTTACCAACTATAAGCGTTAAGCTAACGTGGACGATAACATCCAGGTAAAGAATGATTCATTACCTCTCTTCTGAATACCGATGTTACACCGGCAAACTTCCCATTCCTCTGGAATAGTTCTCAAAGCAAGCGACTCATCGAGGAGTTCCCTCCGTTCACTGGCTTAAGTATCTCAGTCTTCGAATCTTTCGTGGTCCTCGTAAAATCTTATCTGGGTTTGCTGTTCTATTTGATTTTATTTCAGCGCCGAGAGTATATCTTCATCTTCATGTCAATATGTTCCAAAACGTCTCTTGGCATATTAACTGTCATCGGGACATAAGTTGTATCTTCAACTGTAAAAACAAACGAAAAAAAGTCATTCAACATCTTTGTTATATGACTTCGTTGTCTTAATTTATCAGGTCACCATCAGGTTGGTCCAGTACTTAACTGGACCAACCTGATTGATTGGTTAACTGGGCTGCAGGCCTATCAACTGCCATGCTCGTTAAGGCCGTTAATATGAAATGGTAACCACCAATCCGAAATCGTTAAACATCCTTCGGTGTTAAACATCTCTCTAAGATCACATACACTGGACGTCTGAGGCCCCTTGACCCTAAGAAAAACAACTATAAAATACAAATGTTTCATACTGCCTGATAAACTAACTCCATGATGGCAGTATCATTTGCACTCATTTCAACATCTATTAACCTTAACAGAGTAGCAGCGACCATAGTAATTCTTTTTCTAAAGAATCGAGTGATGTATTGATATCAAAATGTGTTCAATGTTCGTCCTCTTTTATAAAGGTTTCACGTCACTTGATCCTCACCGTACAACAATATATCTATCTATTGCCATTTTCATGCCTGATGATACAGTCACAGGAACTTCCGTTTTTCGTGGTTCAAGCTTCCGTTTCCACGCTACGTAAGTTTTCCCAAGTTTTACTCTCATTCCGGGCTATTGCGTGCTGTTTCACCTTTCACCCCAACCTTCCCTAGGCCGTGTATATTAAATCAACTGGGGTAACTTCGGTCCTTTTGTCTATCAAACTAATCTTACGGGTGGGGAAAAAAGAACCAGTCCCTGTTCATATATGGTAATAACATTTTCTTTGATACCCGCAATTTTACAAAAGAAAAAAAAATTAAAAACCATTGTATTCAAGAGGATGCAAATATCACGATTTTTATTTTCGGTCAAATTTACAAGATAACGATATTGTTTTCCTACCTAAATGACTGATGCAAAAATCATTCATATCAAACACAATGATTTCTCTTACAGTGGCATCCTGCCATTATGACGATATACACAGCCGAAATCCGCCGCCCAAATCCTATCACGCTGAGTCATCGGTTTAACGGACGCATACGTTTCAACGGATAAATCTTGACGAAAGTGATACCTTTGGATTTACTACGCTCTGTAGAGCTGGGCTGGACTTCCGAGATGAAACTGTGGGGTAAGAGCGATCTGGCAAGTGTGGCAGGAGGGACGATAATGGTGTCGTGATGAACTTTGCACATTCACAACAGACCGCCCTGCGGTAGACGATAATCCTCCTCCACCTGGCAATTATTAAGATTCTATACAGTTTCATTCGGTCTGTAGGTTGATATACAAACCAAATGATGTAATGCAACGAGAAAATGTGCCTATGGATTCTAGGAGTGCCTAATTTCATATACCGATGCATTTCACTGAAGGCCGTCATACATCGTAACGTTTGAACGCAAGTCTTGCAAAGATGAGTGGGTTCAGATGTCGGTACAAGATACAGGGATGTAGTGACTGCTTAAGGGATCTGTCCTACACTGCGTCAGGTTCTATCATGTCTACAGAAATCTAAATTCACAGTTTACTTCCCGAGCCAAATGATCAAATAGCGCTGTTTTTGATAACAGAATTTCACCGAGAACAGAACTCACATGTTATCTGTAGCGTTAAAACAGACAAGTTATCTTTAAAATGACCATGTTAATTGTATTTTACATTGTATGATTGTCATCTGCTCCCGCATTTTTTCCCTCCCTCATAATGAACTGCTTACTATCGAAAGATTAAGCTGTAAAAGAGGAAAAAAGAATCCTACACTCTTGATTCATTCTTTATAGGGACAACAACGGTTCCATAAGAGGTGAATACAATTACGAAACTAAAAACGTGCGTCTGCCAATGGATAATTTACCACAATGTCTATTGCAAATAATCCAGGAACGAAGAATCCACAGCTGTTAAGTGTCTGGCTGAAGAGTCTCAAGTAAAAAAAATAAATAATCTTTTCTATGAATACACATCACAGGATGACAACAATTAGTAGAAGGCGCAGTAGTACGAACAAGCTTCTCCCCAAAAACTGTTGTTTCCCAACGATAACTCTCCATTTTCTGTCTCCAAAGAAAATCAAAGAGAATGAATTCTTTCATTGAGGGGTAACCCATTTAATATACCTGTTTTTTTTTTTTTCCCCTCACTCAAAATTAGAAAATACAACCACTAGAAAGTTAACTTGTAGTCAGAAATACCTTAACGTTAAACATACTATTTCTAACAAAGACTCTACCCGTTATTCTCAAGGATTACTAATTCACAACGGAGATATTTTCACTGTGTACTCCGTCTCTACATCTACGAATCTAGGTGTGACAAAACACCAATATATGCCGAAATTAACTACAATACAGTACCATAGTGTATACTACCTAAATTGCCTAGGGCTAAAATGGGCTGGCTGTACAAGATTCGTAGTCAAAGAGATTTTTTTTTACTCTACTGTGCTTTCACCAGATCGGTCATCCATACATCGTATTTACATCTTGTACTACTTTCGCCTTATAAAGTGAAATAACACAAAAAAAACAACAACAAGGAAACAAGCGATATAGGCTTTAGCTTACAAAACAATAATGAAACATGGAGAGAACGTATCCGTCAGCTAACGTTAAGTGATGACATGTAGACAAGTCTCCTCCTGAGCGGTGGTGCCATTTCGTCGTTCAAGTAGTGTTATGGTGCACGGAGTTCTAAGCTGATATCAATATAATACACCAGAATAACAAGGTTTCTACCCTCCAAATTGTCTCCTCGTTTATCTGACTGTCCGACGCTTCAGTCCCTACCGACAATCAGCTAACGATCTCGGGCCACAATTACCATAAATGTAAGTCATTGAGTGATGAGGCAAAATTTGATAACTTTTTTCAATGATCTATATAACTCAATAGTCAATACACAAATAGCACATAGACCTATGTAACTCAATAGTCAATACACAAATAGCACATAGACCTATGTAACTCAATAGTCAATACACAAATAGCACATAGACCTATGTAACTCAATAGTCAATACACAAATAGCACAGAGATCTATGTAACTCAATTGTCAATACACAAATAGCACAGAGATCTATGTAACTCAATAGTCAATACATAAATAGCACATACGTAGGGAAAAAAATAATGATGTCATTTAATATTGATTTACGATGATCGATGGTGAGACGATGACACATAGCTAGCTCAAGGTGGGTCGAGATCCACATGGGCCTAGATCGATAGCGTCCCTAGGCTTTATCAAAATGATAGAACAACTACAAGTTAGACAGGAAAGCAAACAAAAACAAACGGTTGGATTCTTTCCTGGCTTTCGGTGATGAAATAGCGAAACAGCAAACAGATAAACTTTTGTGTCCACGAAGCCACAAATGATCATCAGTCGAGGATGTGTAACTTTCAACTACTTCACATGTCATCAACAAACTCCTTCAGGAAATAAAATGCTAACATCTAATAGAATGAAACCTGCCTTCTTAGCCGTATGGAGTCGCGAAGAGGAGGGCTGTTGGCGTTTTGAGAATCTTAAAGAAGTGAAAATTGCTGCAAGTAACAGATGGTATAATGGTACAGTTTCTAGTTATCTCACGCCTTAAAAGTCTTGGGCCCAGCACATGACGTACGTGACACCAACACACATACACGTCCACACGTTCAGCAGAATCAAGCATCAAGTGTGGCAGGAAATTACGAACGATGATAGATAGACTAGTGGGCAGATTAACTATCAAATCGAGGACAGCTCCTGTCGCAGAGAAAGGCTTTAGAAAGAGAACGAAACGAGTCTTACGAAAAAGATTTACGAACCTATAGATGCCAGAGGCAAATCCTTGTAATAGTGGTCAACAAGGTTGTCTGCATGTGCGTTTGTTGTTTTTGTTGTTATTAATGATTAGCCAGGCCTCTGTCCGGGATAATTTGGACGCCCCGTCTCTTCTTAACTCTTTGGAATATACTTGCACTGTCTTAATGGCACAAGGTCTTTAACACCCTCGACCATACTAAGACTGGCAGCCAATGGTGCTGCACCCTGATGGGTGACTGAACATAATGGCAAGCAGAGAAGAATGATTCCAGACTGTCAACATCACGTTATAACCACGATCCGAAACTGCTTGAACACCTTCTTCGGGAGTTCAAGATAATTCCAAGACAATACATCCTCTCACTGCACGTATAGTCCACAATATCTCTAACGTCACCCAACTTGGGTATCAACCCAAGTGATGACCTGGTGTCTACGAGGTATTATTGGCCTAAGAAATACAATGGATTTTTTTTTTTTTTTATCAATCTGTCTATTTTATTACACGTATCTGTCAAAGAAGCCAAGTATTTATACATCTCTTAATCTACGTAGACTTGAGGATGGGGGATCCATATTTCTCAATGACACTTGAACGTGTAACACAGAACCGTTTTCTTTCAAAATAGAGATCATCCTACGACGCAAAAGGCCTGGGTTCGAATCTTTACTGTTGCGTTGTATGAAAAGTGTGCGTTCATATGCACTGTATTCGTGTTCATATACTTCCACGTGTGTGAAAAAAAAGTTCTGTAAAAGTGCTGACAGCTGGTAATGTGAGCCAGTTGGGATTTGACTGGTCTAGACACCGTTGCTCATGGATGTGAGATTACTAGTAATCGAATAGTCATTTCTCTATTAGGAGCGATCATAGCCGAGCGGTTAGCGTTTCCAGCTACCATGCAAAAGGTCCGGGTTCGAACCCTTGCTGTTGTTAGACATTATGTATGTATGTATCTTTCTCTCTTTATATATATAAATATATATATATATATATATATATATATATATATATATATATATATATATATATATATATATATATATATAGAGAGAGAGAGAGAGAGAGAGAGAGAGAGTATAATTACTGGTTGTTCAAGAAGTATTCAGCCCTGCCTAGACAGGGATGTCGTTAATTCTTCAACGTTGACATGCAACATCTTCACTCCCCACCATTATCTCCTGTAACATTTACAGTTTCATTACTAAGGCCTTGAAAAAAAGAGAGTATTCCCTCTTAGCCACTTACGATCCAGAGGCCATCATACTTTCATCTACCCGTATGGTGCTCGTCCAATATAACCCCTCAGTTGACGGAAGATAAAGGGTTGAACACAGAGGAGTAACTGTTAGAAATACGAAGGTTATGAGAGCAAAGTACCTTCTCACGCCCTCATGGCCACTATCTCACTGGCGAGTATAAAGGATTCATTGGCTGGACTGGACTCAGAGCTGGGGATCAGTTGTCTTTGTCTAGGGTTTCAGTGGGGGACCGAACCAACCTGACCTCTAGGGCGCTGTGCTGGTGGCACTTAAGTGAACCCCCCCCCATTTTTTTTTTTTAAGAGGAAGAAATTAGACCCTGATTCTGTCAGAGGCGACTTTCATCCATAAATATCAACGCAGAATGGTAAGGTGCATGACCCATTCTCATAGGCAGAGTAAGATCAAATCAAAACCCATCGCTTGATTAAGAAATCAAAAACCGTTTGAGATGAACCATACAAAGGGTCATAACGTAACTGCATTCGTGACATTGGCTTATACACATCTGATTATAACGTAATGAAAGAGAACAACAAACCCTCGTACGGAAACACGTCCTCCATTTCACCAACCAACAAAAATAGAAAGTCTAAAAAAAAGAAAGAAAAAAAAAAAAAACCCTCACCCCGGCTCTCCAGACTAGAACACTGAGAAAATTGTCTAATTAACAAAGGCTGGGCAGGCACGGTGTAGCTGGCAACAAGGGCGGGTCAAAGTGATGCAAGGATCCTCTTACAAGCCTTCAGAGCAGCGTGACAAGCGAGGAGATTGTATCGCACTGAACTGCCTCACACACACACACACACACACACACACACACACACACACACACACACACACACCACGAACATGATAGTGCTACGATATCAAGTGTAGCCTACAAAAATTACGTCAACTTGTATTACTGGATTACTGGCTGGCGGGATGAAGGCTGCCCTTCACAATACTAAAAGGGAAACGAAAGTGTTTAATTCGAATTCTTCAGCTTTCGTGTGTAAGAGACACTCCTGCTAAGAATACTGTTGTGGGTCTGTGTCATCTCGTTCGGATCCTGCCCATCTCAAGATGGGACCGACGCCATATTAGAAATATTGTATGAAATCTTTATCATTCTATCTTACGTAACTGAACTTGGTCAATACTGCTGGAGAGCTCTTCATGGAACGAAACCAAAAACCTTACGAATCAAAGGCGCAAAAAAGGCCATTGCTATAACACGATGGAAATGAACCCAACTTTTTTTTTTATCCTCTGTAATGCTTGAGGACATTTATATAGTCTTTACAATATTTAGATTTGGACTTTTGTCACTCTCAATCGACACGTCTCCAATTTAGTCTCTTAGCCTTGTGTATGTTACATGTCTCTGTTCAATGCAGACGGACATCTCAGCCACAACCAGGTACCCATCTATCGACCAGCCCCGCGGGGAGGATGAACAGCTGGGTTAGCAGCGGACCGAGTGTCACACATCCAGGTTTCGAACCCAGGCGGGCTCGTGCGCGAATCATGGCCAACGACGCAAACTACTGACCTATGGAATTGAAGCCCGTGTTTTGGACTTAACACGATGATACGAGCCTTGAACAAGACTGTGGTACCCTTGCGTATGATATTGTGGCCAAAAGATGCGTCTCCCTTGAAGGTACTGTTAAAGGCTAACCATCATACCCTGTGTACATAGCTCTGGACACGAATATGTGTCACACGTCAATCATAAAACAGACAGATTCTAAAAGATACTTTGTACGTCTTCGAACTTGATGCCCAACGATGACAGAATGAGTAGTAATACGGGGGTCATTACAGACGTGGTAAACCATGCATGAATGAAGAGACATGTCGATGTATGTCAACACAGTTAATGGATATTAACCACTACACAATCACCAACCAATCTGCCAAATATCTTTCATTTTCAGGTAGGCACGAGAGCTGTCAGTGCCTGCACTCTACTGCAACTGGGCAAGATGCACTGACTGTATATGCTCACCATCGACACCTCCAAATAACACACACACACAAAAAAACACTTCGTTCCTAAATTGTTGAAAAATATTCCGCTCTCTGTAGAAACTCTTTGCAACTTAAGTGTCTCTGTGCTCTTTAATCGTTGTGCTCTTTAATCGTATACCAACACACACACACACACACACACACATATATATATATATATATATATATATATATATATATATATATATATATATATATATATATATATATTGGAAAGGGTCACAATTTTGCACGTGATCAAGATATTCCTATGAGTCCACGGGGAAAATGAAACACGAAAAGTTCCCAAGTACACTTTCGTGTAATAATCACATCATCAGGGGAGACACAAGAGAGAAATATAACAGTCAGTTGATATACATCGAAGAGACGAAGCTAGGACGCCATTTGGTAAACATGTGATTGTCCAAAACAATCACATGTTTACCAAATGGCGTCCTAGCTTCGTCTCTTCGATGTATATCAACTGACTGTTATATTTCTCTCTTGTGTCTCCCCTGATGATGTGATTATTACACGAAAATGTACTTGGGAACTTTTCGTGTTTCATTTTCCCCGTGGACTCATAGGAATATATATATATATATATATATATATATATATATATATATATATATATATATATATATAAACTTATTCTGTTGCACCATATCGGTCATCATTTACTACATACGAATGTACCACAATCATCTAGCGAATATCTCATATAAGCCGCATAACGGTTCTAGTTGGACTAAGTTGAACACTATCAACGGCCATACAACTGTAAAGCATGTTTACTATACCCATAATGACCACCTATATATCCAGTAACCCATAATGAATGACAAAGTCTTTGATCTGTGACTCAAAAAGAACATCGACTTATGAAACTGCTGGGTAAGGTTACCATGTAATCGAATAATGGTAAAAGGTTTGGTCATCGTATAAGCAAAACAGAATTTCCAACAACAGATGTACACTAGTAAGAGGTTTGAACTCATCATCTTTACAGGAGATACTGTGTAAATCATAAAGCCAACCGTCCACGTTGTGTTCGCTCGTCAAGCCTAGCCGAGACACAGAGAACATGTTCACAACTCCCACGCAACACCAGGGTAAAATGCCTAAGTCCTCTGTTCCCTGGACCTTAAGACCTCTTGACTGTGGCAACAAATGAACAGTTAGCTTCTCTGTGCTTCCCAGTTAGCCTACGATTTTGTCGTAAAATGCCTTTCGTAATAGAACATGTAACTACAGGATTCAGGATACGTTCTCTACGTGGTCAAAGCAAAGCGAGTCGTCTTGGCACTGTTTCTGAACTTGAAAAGAATATAAAGTTTCGGACAAACACTGATATGCTAATTCACTGAAACGTGAGACCGTCAAGTCTATACATCTGTGCAAATAGTGCAACTATGCATATTTACTCATTCGAAATGTTACTCTTCACAACGATTACTGATAATTACAATACGCCAGGAGGCACCGGTACAGAAGAACGTATAAATCACTAAATGCGAGGTCCATGTGTGCTAGTGGTACTATGAAAGGCGGTATACAATTAGAGGAACTAAGGATGTTTGCTGGGCCGAGCGCCCAGTGTAGGGTTACTGCCCGGCTTAGGTTACGCCAAGTCTAACTTCAAGACATCAGTCACCGAGAAACACTTATACGCCCACATACTTACATTCTAAGGGTCGATATTTTTACGTTACTACGATTCACACGTCATCGGAAAATGAGTGCTGATCAAGTGCACGTGAAACGGCACCGCTGTAGATCTCCGAAAGAATGAAAGAAGCAGTACAGGTTAGAGGCCATTGTGGAGTTTGGCAACTCCCTTCGCTGCCTCCTTGCCACTCCCTGGTCACAAAATGAAACGATTTTTCCCGGGAAGGTTCGTTGGAGATGCCCTGGAACCAGTCTCATGATAAATGTTTAGTCATTTATGAGAATGCGGGTATCGAAGCTTAATTTCAATACAAGAGTCTCACCATAACTTCGAGTATAATGCATTAATACAACCTTTTAAACCGGTATAAAACACAATGACTTTGAACAGGACGTGAAGAATACATTCCTCAATGCTTTCTTGTGTCATCTGTCGTATATCGCAAGAACCTAAATATTCATGTGGGCACTGATACCGTTGTGGTCACGCATATCCCAGAATATTACCACCAGACAGAACTCCAGACCTCACATGAAATCTCTGCTCCGCAAACAAGGACTTAAGTACGCGAAGATACGTCTCACCCACACTGGCAATAGCTTCTACATACCATGAAAACAAGGTTGAATCACTGGGGTCCTAACCCAAGACCCACAAGAACACGTTTGCCCGCACGAAGCTCAGATTTGGCATTGGTTCCCAGAGACTATCGCTCAGCTAGAGGTGACCGAAAGTTTTTGCGCTCATCAAGGGTATGATTGTCGTAATCAAAGAAGGCACAGTAATAGAAACTAGAGACGCGCAGACGAAGAAATCCTACACCGGGCACAGCTGACGTAAAAAGTGTAGGGCGTCCTTTTATATTTTTTTTCCTTTGTTTTATTCCATCTGAAAACTATTTGGGGTTAAATATATTATGTGCTGCTATGCATAAACATGTACGTATATATATCAAAAATTGTACTTACATGAAAAAGTAAAATTATATACATAAATATCCACACGCACACACACACACACACACACTATATATATATATATATATATATATATATATATATATATATATATATATATATATATATATATATATATATGCTTCATTAAAGAGCTTGAAACTATTATTTCATGACACTTTTGTTTGTCTCCCAACAATTTTACTTTCCTGGAAGAGTCTAGAGGAAACCTGAATACAAGGCCACTGTAGGAGGCTGAGAAAAGGGCAGGTTCGGTAAGACAGAAGTGGAGGACGCAACAGTGTCAGTGTGGGCAAAGCTGCTCGTGGAAGACTCCGTCAGTCCGTTGAAGACCTCCACGAGTTGGTCGCTGAAGGGTTGTGGTGTACGAAGTTGTTGGATGTCCTGTATATTGACTGTAGGTCGTTTGTCCCGACTGATAAAGAGTTCCTACGATGTGAAGACGCTTGATGGTTCTAATGTACTCAAGGATATTATGCTGCTGAATTTACCATCTGCCTGTCTTGTTCACCAGATCCCATGTTCGTTATCCATGGGCGACCACAGTGAATCTTGCTGTAGGTGGTTAGCAATGCATCTTGAGAGGTTAGTACTGGAGGTGGTTCCTGTATAATCTACGTTATAAAGCAGTTTACAACCTCCTTTTTTTAACACGTGAACTCGCAAAATACTATGGAGCTCTGGAGGGGATACTGGTTCTAAGCAATGCTGTTTACAAGACAATGTCCCCACGTTCTTGTAGAAGATTACAAACAGAGTTGGACACTAGGCGTGTGCACTTAGTGGTGTTGGAGATGAGGCGACGGAGTATCCTTTCACCACTTCTGTAAGCTGAGGACATCTAATTACATTAAGAGTTCTGGTGTGTGTGTGTGTGTGTGTGTGTGTGTGTGTTCTACTCGTGGGGCTGTTTTGTAAGTACTGCAAGTCTTACTGATGGTGTGGAGGCAGACACGGATCTGCTTCTCCACTTTCGTACTTGGGAATCCGTTGATGATGGGGGGTTATGTCCTGGGGCGCTGGGCGTCGACTTGAAATAAGTGCCACTCACAAGACAACTTGTAAGCTCGGTGGAATGACGCTATTCTTGTGTCTCTGAACACTCCCTTCGGCATCAGTCAGCTCTTCGTAACGACCACAAGTGTATTGACCGGTATTACCATCCACCAGAACGTCTAAGGAAAGGAATGAGGTTGTTGTAGCTTAGTTTCATCAGTAAATCCTATGGCGGGAGTCGGGTCTCCGTAGCCTCCGTGAGATGAAGTGATATCTTTTTCCGTCCGTGAGCACACGATCTCGTTGCACGTATGGCCCGAGCCACGTACGAGTCTTGGTTCGTGCAAAGGAAGCAACAAAATTTACTATCGATTGAAAGTGTATTTTCACCAGACCGATGAGAACTTTGATTAATGGAAATCTATATCTTAATGCAGCAGGTTTAGGTTTAATCTTCAGTCATGCATACAACTGAAGGAAGCCAAAACATTTGGAAGCCAAAGAACATGTTTTATAAAATACAACTCGGAAAATCTGCTTTTCAGGACCCAGGAAATTCAGTGTTAATAATTACATATTTAATCTGAAATAAAACAGAAAATTCGTCGCCAAAAAAAAAAAAGCCCGTCGCTCGCAATTGTTTCCATAAGGCCGTTTATCAGGACAAAGAAAGTCTACAAGCTCCACTTCACGAAAAATGCCCCACTTTTGTTTACTTTCCTGGAATACTTTGAATGGAGAACGCCCGTGTCAGAATGCATTACCTGACCCCGGCTTCGACTTCAGTACTATCACAGTCAGTGAATTTTCTGATATTTTGTGGCCTCAGTCACACAGTGTGTTAATATCCATTCTTCCTTTCATGCTAATATGAACGAAGGGGTTTGCGACGCTGATTTACACCAGTGCCAAATATCTGCATCACGTTCCCTGTCGAAAACGGACGTTGTGTTTTGAGGAAGCCACACAGTAGCGTATGACTGATTGTTCACGTATCGGTCTGTGTAGCTGGAAGGCCGGGGACTCTTTATGTTATGGGACAATACACACACAGGGAAGCATTACGTGATAACTATGTTAAGGAAAAAAAAAAAAAGATAAAACGATTGTTCATTGTCTAAACAGGATTTACAGACCCCGCTATATAACCTCAGTTCTTTAAAATACGTATAAGCCAAACATCACAGTCATGTAAGATGGCGCAGTACAAGGGCTATCGGATATTCATATATGCTTTGCAGGTACGTAATCTGCCAGGATAACAGTCGATCGAAGAAGAGCGTGGCAACCATGGGTGTTACAACGGCGTGGACCCAAGGGGGGAAATTCTCTCGTGTCATGCACCATAGACAGATTCTAGGAACACGCTTCCCGTGGACCAGCTGGTTACCTGGGGAGGCTAAGTGAGGGAGAGGATGGCCAATGGGAGGTGAGCGGAGGGAGGGAGGGAGCGGCGACACGGAGGCAGACGGAGATCGAGAAACAGGTAAAACTGCCTTAGGGTAAGTGAGGTGGCTGAGGGCCTAAGAGCATATATATATATATATATATATATATATATATATATATATATATATATATATATATATAAATGAGCGAGTAAAGAGTGACTAAGAGGATCAGCATGTGAGAAGTGGAAGGAGCAAGAGTAGGGGGTACACAGAGAAGGAGACAGAGGACTGGACTGCAGTAGGCTTTAGGGTATCGGAGCCTGGACATTCAGGAGGGTGAAAGGCGTGCATGGGTTGGGTTAGGAAATATAAAGCCGTCGAGGGAAATCATGGAATAACCTCTGGGGCTTGGCTGTGGAGGGTGGCCTCCGTCTCGGACAATATACATGAAAGCCAGAGGGTGGACGTGTGCTAGTAAGGACGATGTTCGTTTGTTCTTTACGCTAACTCGCTCAGACACGAAGAGCAATCGAGCATGATATATACATTTTCTTCTTCCATACTAGATTATATATATATATATATATATATATATATATATATATATATATATATATATATATATATATATATATATATATATATTATATAAAATATAGATATCTAGAGAGAGAGAGAGAGAGAGAGAGAGAGAGAGAGAGAGAGAGAGAGAGAGCAGACTGCACTCACTGTACACTCTCGTGTGGTGGAGAAGCAGGGCTGCAGCATCCACAGTATCGTGTTATAAGTAAGGATGTGTCAGCCTCTCCTGGCGTGTGTGACCCCCTACTCCACGGCCCAGGATCACATTTCTCTCTCTCTCTCTCTCTCTCTCTCTCTCTCTCTCTCTCTCTCTCTCTCTCTCTGATCTATCGCCTACCCCGCACACCACCTCTCCTCTCTCTCTCTTGCTTTTTGCTCACTTGCTTTTTTTCAGTATACATATATATATATTTTTTTTTTCATTATAGTTCGTCTCTTGTTAATTTCTCTCTCTAGCATTCGTCTCCACGCCTTGGCAACGCCATCTCTTGCGCTCAATCTTCTACGAAATCCCCAGGACTTGACTTATCATCCTACGACGAATAAACTTGAAAACATATGTACATATGTACATATAATGAGGCCTTTCTTCGTGTTCCTTGCGCTACCTCGCTAAAGCGGGAGACAGCGACAAAGCAAAATAAGAAAATAAATAATAAATGAATATATATATATATATATATATATATATATATATATATATATATATATTTTTTTTTTTTTTTTTTTTGTTATAAGACCCGCAAAGATTACAGATACTGTAATGCTATGTTATCAATCAATCAATTATCAAACTGTACTATTTATTCTAACTTGAAACTGACAATATCAAGCACTAACTTCGAAGTTAAACATAAAAGAACGAAGCGATAAACTAATATAATCAAGCTTGATATCGAGAAAATGAATGATTCCAAGTAGGAGCGAGTTTGAAAAAGAAAAAAAAAAGATAGGCTAAGCACAGCACAGCTGCTGAAAGGTTTGAGTTTCGGTTCTTCGAATCTCCGAACACACGCCCCACCCTGTCCTCAGGAGGGGCCGCTTGCAGGGCATCAGGTCCTGGCTAATGTTCTAAATATGAAGCTTCGGGTAATTTATTCTTGATCCCTTGTTAAAGCTTGACTTATCTTGGCGTGATTAAAATGAGGCAAAGTTTTTGGCACGTTATTCGGGGCTGCTTCGCAAGGGAAGTGAATCACTTTGTTCGAGACATTGAAACATTAATTTTCTGAAGCTCATTAATCATAGGCAATGAGGCGTAGATAACAAGATGGCTTTGATAAATCGGCTGCTTTGATGTAATCACAAAGCCACAAATTCTTCACCATGTGCAAAATTTTTTCTTCTTTGACCAGCTATGACTGGCGTAAAGACGAGATAATCTCAGTCAGAGCATTATATAAATACGTGGTTAGGTGTATATAGGGAACAGCTTCGGTGTTATGTAAATAGGTGGTTACATTTATATAGGGGACAGCTTTCCTTCCCCCTCTAACATAGTGTGAGTCAGTATGGTCGTGTCATGTGTTGACAGACTTCGTTATACGTAACTATGGCGATGGACAGATCTAGTGACAAACTTATCAAACCACAAATTTGATTGATTTCGCTAGCAACTGAATCAATCCTTAGAAGGCATATCATTACATATGCTTCGTCCTTAGTTTTAAGAACCAGTCTTGAATTTTCAGCTCAATACGATGTTAAAATTCATCCATTTGTCTTGTCTGGCACACGTGTGGGCGACCTTTGGTTTTTTTCTTTTTTTTCTAACGACTCGTCAGGTTCAAATCCGGCCCGAGTTCAGTCCCACGACAGCCCCTTCCTTGGGTCCCAACACGAGTCCCAGTCCTACGACAGCCCCTTCCTTGGGTCCAAGCACGAGTCCCAGTCCCACGACAGCCCTTTCCCTGGGTCCCAACACGAGTCCCAGTCCTACGACAGCCCCTTCCTTGGGTCCAAGCACGAGTCCCAGTCCCACGACAGCCCCTTCCTTGGGTCCAAGCACGAGTCCCAGTCCCACGACAGCCCCTTCCTTGGGTCCCGGCACGAGTCCCAGTCCCACGACAGCCCCTTCCTTGGGTCCCGGCACGAGTCCCAGTCCCACGACAGCCCCTACCCTGGGTCCCGTTTTCAGTTCAGCATGATTGCTGTGGAAGGGTATTGTGAGCGTGAGTGTAGAGGTCTGCCAGGTCGAAGCCAGGAGAAAGCCGTGTCAGAGACAACCCCGCCTGTGGGAGTGTGGGGTCTTATTTGTCAGCTGTAGCGTACTGGTGCACAAGTCATGTGTGTGTGTGTGTGTGTGTGTGTGTGTGTGTGTGTGTGTGTGTGTGGTGTGTGTGTGTGTGTGTGTGTGTGTGTGTGTGTGTGTGTGTGTGTGTGTAATTAATCATTTGTACTATACTGTAAGGGACTTCTACACTCAGTGGTCCTTATCTCGTGTGTGTGTGTGTGTGTGGTGTGTGTGTGGTGTGTGTGTGTGTGTGTGTGTGTGTGTGTGTGTGTGTGTGTGTGGTGTGTGTGTGGTGTGTGTGTGTGTGTGTGTGTGTGTGTGTGTGTCAGGGTTTCACATTTATTGTAGAACATTTCACACTCTGAAACAGTTGTCAAAATCAAGGTTTCTAAAAGCAGTTATACCACCGTAACGATTTCGTCGATGTTTTGCTTTCATAGTTATCAAAAGTTACAATTTGTAAAAAAATGGCCATGACAGCAGTAACAACATGACACTCAGAGACACGAAGGAGAAAAGTATAGAGACACACGAACAGTAGCAGTAGAGGGTTTGGTCCTGTATCTCCCATTGGGTCGAATCGTCTCGTAAGAAACATGAAAGTGCGCTGACATTTACACAGGAACTTCATTGTGGTTCTTAGGTTTACGATTTCTTTGAATGACGAAGTAACTACTTAATACGAATAACGACAAACGAATATCCAGGGAAAATCATGACATCAGCCAAATAAAGCTCTCGGATCCTCAAAGCCCTTATATCTTGCTCGAAGAACTAGCAGTGGAAGTGACCGTGATGAATATATTCGTGTTTTAATACCATGTCAATTCATGTGTAAAGAGGTTTAGATCTACATTTGATTTTTGAAGGTCATCATATCTTAGAAATGTTATAAGTTTTGACAAGAATTCACCGTCATACCTTTTCCCCTCTGGCAAACATGATCGTGACAAAGGCGCTGCTTTACTTATAATGATAACTTGAAAGGAAATATTTTTTCCTCACTTGGTGCATGACGGCATGAACCTTGACCATCATTATGGGCAGGATGGTCTGAACTACCGTTCACGGTCATGTAAACGTCACGCCGGAGATATATCGAAGGGTGGGACTGTAACGTTGTCCTGTCTTACGTAACGCTTCGAAAGGAGGAGGCGACACATGATCGGCGTACCTCTAAAAAGTTGGACGAGCGATCAGATATTCACGTCCCCATAATCGGCAGCCAATGAAATGGTGGCTTTCGTCACCGGAGAGTTCCACCAGACAATAGATGACACACACACACACACACACACACACACACACACACACACAGCGGGTGAGGGCCGTAAGGCTAACAGCGATGCATGGTTCTGGTTCCTAGGCTCACGTACATTTCACCTGAACTGCGGGGCAAATCTGTGGCGTTAAGCAAGAGATAACATTTCAACGTAGGTATGATGATGGATATAATGTCTAGCTGAACACACGGTTTGTTAGCTGGCAATCCTTGTGATGTAGGTCTATGGGAAGCCAGGGTCACAAAAGCCGTCAATACGGCAAGTCAAACCACCAGTCGAAAAATCTTGACCACCTTCAAGTGCTGATGATAAATCAACGACTACATAACGCACCTCATGCCTGTGTGTATGGTCCCTGAATAGACGTGTGTTAATGATTCCACCTGACGTACGATGGTAGGTTAACAATAAAGGTTGCCAACCATCCATTTATTCTAACATGTGATATTTCGGGGATTTGGTTGGACAACTTAATGGAGGCATTGGAAGGGACCCCGAGTTTTGGAGTGATCCTACAAAAATTAAAAAAAGGAATATCCTCAAAGGCTGGGATTTACATCATCTAGCTGTTCCGAAATGAGGCGAACACTTGCAGTAACCGAGACTTACAGATGTTTCCTAATCAGCTGACGCATTCATGCCACGCCCCGTAACCCTAGCGGGCGAGGGTGCTACGCAGGACGTGTGTTCAGACCACACCAGATGGAGTGTGTCTAAGATTACTGCACCAGCGCCGCGAGATTATCAAGGGCAGAGAATTGTGAATGACGAATTCATCCACGCACACACACACACACACACACACACACACACACACACACACACACACAGACACACAAACACACACAAGTTGCATTCAGCCTTAAATTCCAGAGATAAAACAGAAGGTTCGTTACAGTGTTTCCTCCTACGCTCTGCTCCATTTGAATGTTCTACGTCCAAGACACACAAGCAACAATTTCTTTTTCTTTTTTTTCTTTTCTCATGACACATTCGATGAAGCATTTTGAACATTAAGTGACGAAATATGGGAGACAATCTACCAGTGGCAGTAGCACGGGAGGTCTCCCCATCAAACACCAGACTACATCAACGTGGCGTTGAACAAGAGGGCACGACGGTACGGAGGATGCGGTGGCCACTGTGCACGACGGTACGGAGGATGCGGTGGCCACTGTGCACGACGGTACGGAGGATGCGGCCACCGTGCACGACGGTACGGAGGATGCGGCCGCCACTGTGCACGACGGTACGGAGGATGCGGCCACCGTGCACGACGGTACGGAGGATGCAGCCACTGTGTACGACGGTACGGAGGATGCGGCGGCCACCGTGCACGACGGTACGGAGGATGCGGCCACTGTGCACGATGGTACGGAGGATGCGGTGGCCACTGTGCACGACGGTACGGAGGATGCGGTGGCCACTGTGCACGACGGTACGGAGGATGCGGCCACTGTGCACGACGGTACGGAGGATGCGGTGGCCACTGGGCACGACGTTACGACCCATGAGCGGGTCGGGGACACGTCCCTACAGCACGTCGGTGCGACCATCCAGCTCAAAGAGATTATGTGGCGTTAATACATACGTACTGAAAAAAAAAAAATAACCCGGATGAAACAGCGACACGGAAACTGAAACGGAAACAAATAAATACCCGGAAAAATCATAGAAGAAATTTGTGCTGAGGCCAGTAACGATGTTATTTACTGTTGGAATTATGAATCTTGATTCACTGCTTTGTGCTATAATTCACCATGAAAAACAGACAATGTTTATCGTGTGACTTCTAGAATGGATGACCACTCTTTTAGCGTTTATTCATCAACTGGCAACTTATCCCAGTTTTCAATAACCCTGTATGTTGTGAGGTCATTTCTCTTCTCTATAAAACTTTGACCTATTGTTTCTTGCTAACAGATCCCTGGGCCGCCCAGGGTCGAGCTCCTACGTTCGAATCCTGGTGGCAGCAGTCGTTCCACAGTCAACCCAACTGTTCATCCATCCGTACGCATTGATCGATCATATGGGTACCTGGCTCAAGCAAGGGTATAAATATGTATGGCGTTAATGAGATAGCCTTGATTAAGGGTCTCAATTGCCCGAGCTACCTCAGCTAACTACCTCATGAAAAGAGTGGCTAACTCGACGCTCATTTAGAGCACATATCTGATCACTGCCTGCAATACAGCAGTTAACAAGGTCAAGTCGTAGACAAGTCCCCTAAAACGGTTCAGTGAATACCTCTAATAGCGGAGAGGCTTTTAAAACCCCGACGTTAAGGGTCAACTGGTGCTGTTGAAATACTGGGAATTATAACTAATGGATGTAAATGTATGGTCTCGTCCATCTTGATTTCCTTTAACATCAGCTTGTGTCCCTCTGATTTTGAGGAAACGATATGTGGTCCTGTCTGATATGTCCTCCATTGTAAACACTGAACTGAAGGATTTACTGAACTCATAAATGTAGATGATATATATATATATATATATATATATATATATATATATATATATATATATATATATATATAGATAGATAGATAGAAAGATAGATAGATAGATAGAGAGAGAGAGAGAGAGAGAGAGAGAGAGAGAGAGAGAGAGAGAGAGAGAGAGAGAGAGAGAGAGAGAGAGGACTGGCGCATCATATCATCTACCACATAATATGTAACACAGCTTATTCTTTTACAAATGAAAAGAGAGAGAGAGAGAGAGAGAGAGAGAGAGAGAGAGAGAGAGAGAGAGAGAGAGAGAGAGAGAGAGAGAGAGAGAGAGAGAGAGAGAATGTAAAGGGAAATAGAAAGGAAAAAAAAAAAAAAAAAGGTGTAGTTGCAGGGTGTAGAATGACAGCTGACCCCAGGCTCTAGTGTTACCAGCGGTGTGTCGGTTGTCACTTGTTTAAAGTTGACAATATTCGGGGGACGGAGGAGCAGTATCAGGTTCCGACCTCCAGGAATAAATTCATAGAGAAGGAGAGAGAGAGAGAGAGAGAGAGAGAGAGAGAGAGAGAGAGAGAGAGAGAGAGAGAGAGAGAGAGAGATTAGCTCTGCCACGCAACGCCTCTGATTCTTGTATTTTTTTTTCTCTTCACGCGCGAGACCGTTCTTCGTCTGGTTCGGATCTCATGTGATACTATGTCATAGCCAGATAGCCTATGGCAGCACTCCAGTCAAGGCGATCCCAACTACCTAACGCTCGTTAACTTACGAAACGATTACTTACGATGGAAGTGTCGGCTCGTTGGTTGTTTGGGCTTGAAGCCTATCGATTCCCGGGGTCGTCGTCATAATTGTCAACCTACAACTACAACTTGAAATATTTCGACCATCTTTATGCCTTAGGATTATTCTAGGGGCAATACAAAGCCTCACTGGAAATTCGACCCTATCGACTGCCGGGGGGTCATGCCAACCCATCAATCGAAATCCGTCATGCCAACGTAAGTGGTACAAACATCAATAGATTCCCGTACTCCATATATGATCGAAAATGAATCTTAAATTCATTTATTCCATTAGACTAATGCATCTTGGTGCCTCTGCTCACGTAACTTGATCCTAACACCTTTCGTAGCACAGTCAGCGTTTACTTAATGCGGAGATAACCTGTCGATAATGTCCTTCAGAATTTGATAATAAAAATTATAATTTTTTCTTGACAGCACATAAGAGTCTGGGTGCTCTGTCTCTGCCCGTGATGAGCAGGATCACTCCCGTCAGCAGACGATGTTACCAACACCAGAAGCAATGCTCGACGTGGGGTATTTCAAGTTATCACTGAATGATGGTAACATTTTTATCTTTTTTCGACACAGATAAAACTCGACAAGTTTACCTAAGTGGATCCTTCCTGAGGAGATTAGTGGACGTAAGTAGGTCTGCAGAGATTATATATATATATATATATATATATATATATATATATATATATATATATATATATATAGGGGAGAAAGAATACTTACCACGTGTTCCCTGCGTGTCGTAGAAGGCGACTAAAAGGGGAGGGAGCGGGGGGCTGGAAATCCTCGCCTCTCATCATTTTTTTTTCTTTTAATTTTCCAAAAGAAGGAACAGAGAAGGGGGCCAGGTGAGGATATTCCCTCAAAGGTCCAGTCCTTTGTTCTTAACGCTACCTCGCTAACGCGGGAAATGACGAATAGTTTGAAAGAAATATATATATATATATATATATATATATATATATATATATATATATATATATATATATATATATATATATAAATATATATATATATATATATATATATATATATCAGTCAGGAACAGATGATGACACAGCAGCAGCACCAGTAAGAGCCTTGCATCTCAGGTAAGGAGACTACGAAGGTACGGATGGTCGGGGCGGCTTCGACGCTTCGGGCATGATGAGGAATTTTATATTATGGGGATCCAGTCTTGCAGGCACTTCCAAACATGGACCGAGTACACCCTGAGCGTCAGGCTTCATCCCTGCGTGACAACTGTATGGAAAGAATTCAAAACATACTCGTGACCTCGAATAGACCGAACATTCGTAGTTACCCCCCAAAAAAATTCTTTAATCTGTCCATTTTGATTCTTCATCAACCGGTTTGTTTATCCCGCGGGCGCGACTGTCTTCGCTTTGGGTCAGAGACCACCATCTCACTCATGGTCCTCGTCGCTTGCAGGTGGCTGAGGGGGGTCGGTGATCCCCGCCTCCCTCATCACGTTGCTCTGTTTTGCATAAAGATATGCGAAGGTGGCGCTGGTGTTACCTGGGGAGGGGGGTGTCCTTGTGAGGCATATGAGACGGGGAAAACCTATGACGGCGGACGGTACACAAGAGCTCTGAGAATACTCAGGGTGCGGTCCATGTCTTAAGAGAGTGCGTGCGTTCAGAGGTGCGTGTTAAAAAGTGCGTGGGAGAATTTAAAAGGGAGGTGCGGTCCATGTCTTAAGAGAGTGCGTGCGTTCAGAGGTGCGTGTTAAAAAGTGCGTGGGAGAATTTAAAAGGGAGGTGAGTGGGAATGGGCACGAACGGCGGCGTCACATGTCCCTGCAGCTGGCCTTCCTGCCGGGGCGTGAGAAGAAGGAGGAGGAGGAGGAGGAGGAGGAAGAGGAAGGGTCCAATCCTACGAGCTGCTGCTGTTCATGAAAGCATAGAATAGTCGTTCCCCTGGGAGAGAGAGAGAGAGAGAGAGAGAGAGAGAGAGAGAGAGAGAGAGAGAGAGAGAGAGAGAGAGAGAGATTCTTTTAGGGGAAATTTTGCAAAAAGTAAAAATCAGGTAGGGCTAGCGCGTAGCACTCGCCGCAGAAAAGTCCAGGGTCGTGTCGGATCATCAAGTGTTATGTGCGAGATGAAGAGAGGGATCGAATGTTCGTGGACTGAATGCCAGCAGCCCACGTGTCAGTCGGTGGGGCAGAAAAATAAGTGTTACCTAGGCCAAAGGAGTGAAACTTGACCGCCACTGAAGCACTGGCTCGATGCGCAGCCGTTGCTGACCTTATCGATAACTATGCGGGGCACAGTGGTAATATACCTCCCTTGTCGCCCGTTCCCTTAGAGAGAGAGAGATAGATAGATAGATAGATAGATAGAGAGAGAGAGAGAGAGAGAGAGAGAGAGAGAGAGAGAGAGAGAGAGAGAGAGAGAGAGAGAAATATTACCACTCTCTACATCCTCTACACATTAGTCTAGGTAAAGAGGTTCCCAGAGAGAACGCTGCATCAGCCTTGGTCGGGTTAAATGGCGAAGTCAGGCGTAGACCTCGCCCGAGTAAGCAACCAGGCACAAATGACCGTAATAGAAAATAATCACGTAATTCTCGGGGCTGCGAGAGGATGTCTCTCTTGTTCGTTTGTTTTAGGTACGAGAGAAGAAGGATAGCTTTACAGTGCTGTCCATGTACAATATATATATATATATATATATATATATATATATATATATATATATATATATATATATATATATATATATATATATATTCCTACGAGTCCACGGGGAATTGAAAAACTATAAGTTCCCAAGTGCACTTTCGTGTAATAATCACATCATCAGGGGAGATGCAAGAAGAAATATAACAATTAGTTGATATACAACGAAGAGACGTAGCTAGTTATCGAACTCCGCTTGCACGAGGTTACACCGCGAGCACAAGTATCCTTCTACGAGCTTCCTATCTCCTCTGATATTTCCATATTCCTGCCGTAAGAGCGGCTGTTCTACTCGACACTCCTACCCATCCTGTGGGCGGTGGCGCAAAAGACGATACAGAATACACAGAAGGTCCAGGGACTGGGCCCCAATTATTGAAATATCATCATTGGTTACACATTGAGGAAAGTGTTAACCCGGTTTGGGCAACGCAATCAATTATTTGGCAATTTACATGGTAAGTGAAGTTTACCACAGTTGAACAACAACAGCTGGATTACCTATCAAGGTAAATAACAAAAGTATTTTTTTACATCAAGCAAAGTTATGATACTTCTCAAGTATCCGAGGGAGAACATTGTTATGGATGAAACGTTTGTAGATATACAAAAGAATACCAAGGAATTCAAACAGCTGTTTGTGATAGTGGAAGATATCAGAAACTCACAGATTTAGTGTGGTAAAAGTTAGTCGGTATAAAGGTAATTTAACGAGAATAACCTGCAATCGTCGTTGTAACTAAGAAGGTGCAAATAATGCTAAGTCGTGGACTTGAAGCGACGTATCTATGAAGTCGGTTCTTAAACGTGTATATATAGTTTGTCCACGTGTCTGCATCCATTACTACGAGTGAAATCAGACGAATCAAGTAACCTGAGAGTTCAAGATGACCAAAACTTCTATTAATTTTGGATTCTTGTATCTAATCACTTCTTAACCTTCTCTCCTCTATGCTAAATACATTCACATCGTTTAATCTGCTCTCGCAAGATTTGTTTCTCAGTTTGTATATGTCAGTTTGAAGCTGTAGACGTTCAAATTCATTGGTAAATTCATTTTCCAACTATGCGTCATCAGCGAATTTTGATATCGTGCAATGTAGCTCATTATCAATATCATGTATATACGTTAGAAGGAGAACCGATCACAACACTGATTCTTGTGGCACTCCACTTGTTACGTCCAAACATTCTGAGTCTTGATCATGAATCACAACTCTGTATGTGGTCTGTCAACCAAATTTCTATCCGGTAAAGTACAACCCCATCAATGCCAAGTGACTTAATTCTTCACAGTAACCTTTGAGGCGGGACCTTACCGAAAGCGTTTTCAAAATCTAGCGAGACAACATCATCTGCTTTCCTTCCATCTTACAATGTTGATCATATCATAAAAGAAATCAATCAGATTTGTCAGAGAAGAGATTTCTTCAAAACCATGCAGAGAACTGTTTATCAAGTGGTGATCCCCTAAATGTTTCAAATTTTCGTGTTTTCCAACACTTGTTAAGGTAATAAGACGATAATTTCCTGGCAGTGACTTACTACCTTTTCTGAATATCGGTCTTACATTGTCAAACTTCCGATCATGTGAAACTTTTCATGCAGCAAGTGAGTTATGACAGAGGGCAGTCAAGGGTTTAACTATCTCATTTTCCGCCTCTTTCATTGTTCTCGGATAAAACTTATCAGGTCCTGTTATGTTAACTATTTTCATTCCGTTTATTCCTGAAAGTATGTCTTCTGCTTTTATGTCAATCTGTTGAAGACCCCTATCTTATAATAAAACTGGATTTGGGACATGGGTTGTGTCTTCGATCATAAACAGATATGAAAATGTCATATCATATTTTTGCCATAGCTTCGTTGTCTTGAACCATTTCACCGTTTTCTATAATCAGTGGACCAGTATCTTGTGACGTTTGGTAAGAATCATCTCTGAAACTCACTGATTTTACAAGTCAAATACGTAATAAAGCAAGATTGTGGGAATTACTCTGATGGTGATGTTTACATGTGGTCTGCACATGATCGACAGGAAGGGCAAATTCCCATGAATATTAATACCCAAATTAAGTCGGTCTACAACAAACAGCAAGGTGTCTACTGATTCTGTTGGTGGAACCAAATACATATGGCTCCTCTTGCACGATACTGAGGTGGTACACGGATCTGCTTTTTGTCAACTCTTCTCAAGTCTAAGAGATTTCGTTCATGTTCTCTCTGAATGACGGTAATAAGTCCACTCGCAGGCAGACTCGGGTTAATCAAGGCAAAAGTTTTGGTTAGTTTGTCAACTTTGTCATACGTTCTTCTGAGCTCAGTATGGGATGGGTCCCAAAGAAAGTGGACTCTAAGCCTAGTATGGATAATTCTGTTTAACCTGTGTCGTGCTTCAGACACATACTAAAGCGAGCTTAACGCAGTTACTGTTAAAAGAGCATCATTTACAATATCACACCTAGAGGTCTCAACATATATGTAAGGGTCATGAGGATAGCAAATGGATCTCCAGCTACTATGGATGGTCGGGTTGGGTCGAGTAAGGGGGATTGATGCCCCTCCCACCCGTGGCCAACCTGGCCAGTGTTGACGAGTGTCAGGGCCGGGGTGCGAGGCTGACACACACACCATCAGTACTGGTCCAGCCGGCGCGGGAGGAGCACGTCCGCCTCCCGCTCTCTGAACACTGTGGCGGCCCCGATTGGTGGCGCTGGTGTGCTCCCGCTCGACAGATCTCGAGTTTTTGGAAATTACTGTCGAACGATCTACATACAAGGCATTAGGATCTCATTATCTAATGCGAGGGAGGAGCACTGTGACCGAGATAGCCAAAAGATATCGTGAACTGTTATGTGATATAATGATACAGCTTTTTTTTTTTATGCTCGAGAAATATAAACTAATATGATCTATTTACTTACACGTGAAGAATGGCCTGAGCTTATCGAATCTGTGACATGTGATTGTTATCATATATATAACTTAATTTGGTGTATCAACAGTATGTAATACAGAGTCTGCAGAATAAATATATCAACTTTTCGAACAGGATATGTTGTACGTGAAGGTCATGACCTGGACCTGAAGGCCTACTCATGTTCAAGGTTACATAAAAAAAAAGGATTAGTATTATTACTGATTCATAGAAAGTCGTACCATTCTTAGGTATCCAGTTATAATTACAGTAATAATTCTGCAGAAGAAAAAAAAATCGAATGGGAAAGAAGTTCGAAAGCAAAAACTTTTAGAACTTTTCGCATTAACTGTGGCATGTTGGCAAACAGTACACAAAAGTTCCGCTTGAAGTAATATATTACCGTATTTACACTTCTCACTATGAACAAAATTAAACCTCCAGATTTGCGAGGTAAAAACAGAAAAAAAAACCTCATGTAAATTTTGATTAAAGTTTAAAACCAAGGATTCAAGCAGAAGAGAAAGAACGGCAATCAATAAACTTTGGAAAAAAATAAGATTTTTTTTTTAATTCACGTAGATGAAAGTGAAGCAGGAGCAGGCATGTTGTGACGATGGGTGCCGGAGGGTACGACGGAGTGCTACCGAAGAAGCGCTCCCAGTAACGCGGATGCCCTGCCCGAGCAAGCCTCCTGAGCTACCATGAGCCGAGACGGTGATCACAACAGGAGAAAACAGTCACAGAAAGCAGGCAAGCGAGATCAATCCGACGACCAAACTATTAAGGTGAGAGAGAGTGAATGAATGAGTGAGATTTAAAGCTGAATGAGAATCGATGAGTCTAAGTCTGTAGGGTTGAATCTAAGTTTTGCAGAGTTGAAGTACAAATTTGCAACATTCTTCAGCAATGTATGTCATTGCTGCTGCATGCGAGGTTAAAAACTTACAAACTTCATATACACGTATCTATAGCGAAGTACTGTCTCGCTTGTACGTTTGACTAATAGAAAAAAAAAGAAAAAAAAAAATGAAGCGACCAGTAAGGACTAACATCGGAAGATGCTTCGAAATTTTTAAGAAATTTTATAAATTTTATTAATGCACTGTTACTAACACATACTCCATTGCTTAAACCTAACCATCACTGGATCTCACGATATTACCAAGAATCCCAATCTGAGAGGACCAGCGATATTTTTTTTCAATGTTTCTGACTGCCTTTTCACCACCTTGATATATATATATATATATATATATATATATATATATATATATATATATATATATATATATATATATATCCCTGGGGATGGTGGATTAAGAATGCTTCCCACGTATTCCCTGCGTGTCGTAGAAGGCGACTAAAAGGGGAGGGAACGGGGGGGCTGGAAATCCTCCCCTCTTATGAAATGTATGTCTATACTATCAATAAATATATGAAACAAATTTCTTTGACCAAAGTCTTTCATCTCTTCCAAATTTTTAGACGCAAGAATTCACGGGACACAAATACATATTTACTGTAATTTAAAAGCGACAGACTTAACCTGATGTAATCTACATACTGTTAATTAACATAATCATCTCCCCACTTAATATTCAATTTTTCTTTGCAAAAATGCACAAATTTCTTTACCCGTTTCGAATGTAAAATTTTCCCAACCAATACGATTTGTAAATGTTCAATAAAGACCTTTTACAACAAACAACCCAAAAGTATACAAACGTAAATACCCAAAAGTATACAAACGTAAATACCCAAAAGTATACAAACGTAGTTTTTTATCAATTTCTACAAACTGCTATTTCTTGGTTGTTCAGGGTACGATTTCATTTTTTTTTCCATTTTGAACAATGAACAACTACTTAGAAACTTTCTTCACATCAATACACAAAAAATGAAGTAATGACAAATATTAGTATTCGAAAAAAAAAAAAGAAAAGAAATCCGATCTTAGAATGGAGACGATTATGATATACAGAACGCAGGCAGAGTGGGCACGAACGCAGCGCAGCGGCGTCCCAATCCTTGCAGTTGACTTTCCTCCCGGTGCACGAAGAGGAGGAGGTGGGAGAGGAGGAGCGAGCGGTTCAATCCTACGAGCTGCTCCTGTTCATGAAGTATTGTAAACTAATATGTGGGTTTTAGCTAAATACTAATTTCCCCCCTTGAAGGGGTAAGTGGAAAATAATAATGATTTCAGAAGTCAGATATTTCAAAGTATACGAACAGAAAAACGACCGGGAAAACAAAATCGAAAATAATTCCGTTACATTTGCTTCAAACTGATTTTCCCCGGGAACTGCCTCGTTTCGTTGTAACCAGGTTTAGTGCAATCATTCTCAGCACAAGAATAGGGAAGGAAAAACGCTAACATAGAAGGCAATTCTCCATCAGCGTATTTTATTCCACGTGAGTCTTTTGCTCGGACCACTTTTATCATACTGTTCAAGCCCATTGGTAACACTTATTGGCCTCTAGTGTCCACGCCCTCTTACGTTGTTACTTCCCCATTTTCTCTCTTTTTCGGGCATTCTCTCTTTAAACATTCTCTTTTAAAACTGGCTGCTATAAGCACCTCGGCAACATTTATTACTATTTTGGTCTTTTCCATTTTTTTTTCTACTTCTTTTTTGAGGAAAGTGACAATCGCTTCATTAACCAGAGCGTGCAATGAATGTTGCGCGAGATGACGTCTTCTCGTCTGTAATATCCATAAGCGTGTAATCATCTCATAAAATGTACTGCATGGGAAGGGAATTCTATACACTTGTAGGACCCCAATCTTGAGCTTTCTATGTCAAGTTTTTACATTTCTGTATGCTCTTCACACTCTCAGTCTCATAACCAGATTCATCCATTCATCGACTACTCTTAAACTATACAAGAACTTCTCTCATCGGATGATGACTGGTTGTTCTATGCCTACATCTCTCGAAGAGCTATTCACTGTCTACGTCCTTAACCTAGTTCAAAACCTAAAAGGTAGGAGGGATCAAGTCACCCCTTACTCTTCAGTCTTTCATGATGGGCAATCATAAGGCTACCTAAGTCAACCCCCCCCGCCATGTGAGCCCCCTAAATCATCACCCTCCCTTTTAACGCTCACTGTCGGTCAACGTCAGTGTGTTGTCTGTGCTGGTAGACGCTGGACGGCGGTACTCCGTTGTGATGTTGGGATCTGAATAACTTGGTTAAGTACTGGCGCATGATGAGGTGGATTGTCTCCACGAAACATGTCGTGCCACATGTATGGAAAAATTACATGATAGAAATCATAGGAACTCCTACTGAAATGGGTTTTCACCTTCATAACTTTCAACATGAACTAATGTGATCATCATATCTACACACACACACACACACACATATATATATATATATATATATTTTTTTTTTTTTTTCTTTTTTATACTTTGTCGCTGTCTCCCGCGTTTGCGAGGTAGCGCGAGGAAACAGACGAAAGAAATGGCCCAACCCCCATACACACGTACATACACACGTCCACACACGCAAATATACATACCTACACAGCTTTCCATGGTTTACCCCAGACGCTTCACATGCCTTGATTCAATCCACTGACAGCACGTCAACCCCTGTATACCACATCGCTCCAATTCACTCTATTCCTTGCCCTCCTTTCACCCTCCTGCATGTTCAGGCCCCGATCACACAAAATCTTTTTCACTCCATCTTTCCACCTCCAATTTGGTCTCCCTCTTCTCCTCGTTCCCTCCACCTCCGACACATATATCCTCTTGGTCAATCTTTCCTCACTCATTCTCTCCATGTGCCCAAACCATTTCAAAACACCCTCTTCTGCTCTCTCAACCACGCTCTTTTTATTTCCACACATCTCTCTTACCCTTACGTTACTTACTCGATCAAACCACCTCACACCACACATTGTCCTCAAACATCTCATTTCCAGCACATCCATCCTCCTGCGCACAACTCTATCGATAGCCCACGCCTCGCAACCATACAACATTGTTGGAACCACTATTCCTTCAAACATACCCATTTTTGCTTTCCGAGATAATGTTCTCGACTTCCACACATTTTTCAAGGCTCCCAAAATTTTCGCCCCCTCCCCCACCCTATGATCCACTTCCGCTTCCATGGTTCCATCCGCTGACAGATCCACTCCCAGATATCTAAAACACTTCACTTCCTCCAGTTTTTCTCCATTCAAACTCACCTCCCAATTGACTTGACCCTCAACCCTACTGTACCTAATAACCTTGCTCTTATTCACATTTACACACACACACACACACACACACAACACACACACAAGAACTAGGAAATCATTCTCAAAGTGACCTTTAAAAAAAAATAACAAAAGCAAGAAAAATACTTTATCTCTTGCCCCTTTGTGTAAAGATTACTGATTCCCATCTTAATGACCTGGAACAGACAAATGAACACCCAACACGAGTTTCCGAACGTCACCAACGACCTTACAACAAACACGACTTCTTTTTAGCCTTTGACCGTTCCCACAACACATGCCCCTACATCTGCCGACTCAATGTCTCCCGATTACAATTTGATTTCTATTCTGGGCTGGGCACGACAACCCTCTATACCTTTCACAACACTGCCGAGGCTAGCACTTTTTTGGTGAAGGCATAATGGTTTTTCCCATTACGTAGCTTCCGTACTTCAGACCTGCAATGGGATGTCTCCAGCAGTGCTGACCGTGTAGCACAGGTCGTCTCAGCTAGGATGGAATTCTGAGTTCTATGTCCTTCGTTTACTAAATCTTTATCCCTTAAGACTTGATTTGTTAGCCCCTGCACTGACGCCTGTCGAACTGAGGACTGAACGTTTAGGACCATGAACTCTTTCCCTCTCATACTGCCTTCATGTCTGTTTCGTCATCGCAAGTCTATTCTTCCCAGAGTCAAGAACGTCATAGTACAAACTGTGTAGCTAGAACCTATTCTTCAGTCGATGAATCTCTCCAGTACTTATTCAAAAGCATCTCCACTAATATCTACAATTTGATTTGTCTTCTTTGTCCGACCTGACTAAACTGCACGTAACTTTTAGGAGGATAAAGACGCTCTTTTCAGCACCTTATTTTCCTATGGTTTTACGTTCGATGATTCACATCTAATCCCCTCTTGAACTCCGAATGAGCCTATGCCCATTACTGTTTTGGTCTTTTCCATTTTTTTTCTTTCTTTTTCTGAGGAAAGTGACAACAGCTTCATTAACCATAGCGTGCAGTGAATGGTGAGTGAGACGACGTCTTCCGGATGCTTTCCGATACGCAACTGGGAAATATGTTGGGTTCGGATGGCATACATCCTCGCGTCCAAAGGAAGTTGCCCCTCAGACCAAGCGTCGATCCTTGTTCGCCTATTTCGTCTCCATCTCAAAAATACAAACTTTCCCCTCTAGGAAGCGCGCCTTAGTGCAGCCCATCTCTTTTAACTATCACTCCATCGCACTCATTTCTACTGTCTTCAAAGTCTTAGAAACATTCCTTAACTCCTAAACACAAAATCTCTTTCTCTTCCTTCATACTGTCTCTTTATACCGATACAGATAGCTTTTGTGGCGCAAGAACCACCACCTGTGGTGTTCTCGTCTGTGTAACTCATCTCTCACTCTCCTCCATCAAGGATTCTGGTGCATTTCTGTCGTGGCACTCGACGTCGCCAAAGCACTGATTATGTTGCATAAGTTTCTGCTTCACCCTGTTGTCTGATGCATAACTTCCTTTCAAGCTGTTCTACTCCTGTCAGTAGTAGCGTCCCTCAGGGGTGAGTCCTACTACCTGCGTTTTCCCTTTTTTCAAACACGATCTTTCTTCTACTCCTGACTGTTGTCACACCTCCAGTGATCGTTCTTTCCCTTAAAATACACATACTTTCTCTTTTGTAGCTCGAAGCTGTGCAACATCTCTGAATGGGAAAGTAATAATCCGGTTAGATTTTACGGTGAAAAAAAAAACGTAATTTCTACCCATATGTCTTCCAATATATCACTCATCTTTTTTACAATCAAATTCCAGAGCACCTCAATACAACCTAACGATCACAGAGACATTAGACATGAACATATCCTCTGTCGTACTCTAGAAACCCCAGCCAGAGTAATTCAAATTCTGCCCGCCAAACGTTAGGGGCGTTAAATAGCTACTGGAGTTATTTTCCATATATGCAGCTATTTCATACGTACGGAGGTTCCATTCGCCCCAGTATGAAGTACAAATCGTGTAGATGGATGGGTCTTTTACACTCTTTTCTTCCTTCCGCCTTATCTACTTTCTAGCTATTACCTCACTCCAACCTTTCCCTTTCTATCACTTGTGACGTTGCTACCATCTTTCCCTCCTACAGGTGTCATTTCTGCCACTGCTCTCATCTGACACCTGCGTGTGGCCCTGCTAAAGAATGCACGCGCCTGGTGGCAGGTTCCTATAACTTGTGTGTGGAGATCAGTCGCTCGAAGACTGACCGTAATGATAAAGTCCCCACCACACCCCTCGTGGGTCAACGAAGTTGGATATATATTTTTCCCTTTCTTTCGTCTTTTCCTATAAACTTTCCGTCTCTGTGAGTCAAGTCTTCCGACACATGAGGAGCTTAAAGTAATATCTATGTTCTTTTTCCATGCTCTTCTTTAGTTTATTTTCATAATTTTTTCTTTCTCGAGATTTTTTTTGGGGCAGGACCGATGGTTGGTTGGCTGTATGGTCTTTAGGCCCATCAGCTGCCAGGGTCATTAAAGGCACTCAATATCAAACTTCATCCAACAACCGGAATAATCTTTAACACCTTCTTTAGGTTTTAAGTATAATGTAAAGCTATATATACTCACACTGTGTATGTAGTATCATTATTCTTGTTTACAGTGCCACTCTAAATGCCTTTATTATTCTAACGATAATAATGATGATGATGATAATAATAATAATAACAATAATAATAATAATAATGATAATGATAATAATGATAAATATAAATACAGATGCAAGTAGCGTTCGCAAATTACCAGCTCCGCCAAAACGCTACTTTCATTAAGCTTTGATAAAGACAAATCCCCAGGAAGAGCATCGCCAGGTTTCAGGGTCGACGTTTTGCGGTTACGAAGACTAATATTTTCAAGTGTTCTCGAAAATACGTATATTCAAGGCGGTCGACATTGAGACACACTCATCAGGTTCTTCATTCTGTGATACGCGATAGTCTATGGTAATATGCCAAGCCTAAACCATGAGATCCCATACTCAGCGTAGGAGCACATCAGGGCAAAGCAGCCTTGACTCATACAACGGAATTATCAGAACGAAAAAAAAAAAAATAGTCACCACGGTGAACGATGTCTATTTCATGATGGTGAACTCTGAGAAATGGCTTAAAAAAACAAGACTTAATGATCATATGAACAAGATTAACACTCAGCTTCAAAGGTGGGGTAGAGGAAACCATACAAGTGACGGCGGTAACAAAGAAACTATTCTCGCTTCTGCCACTTTCGTCACCCCTCGAGAGGCGGTTGGTAGGCCTGGCGACTTGAGTCAACCGCTCGCTAGCGGGTGAGGGTGATCTCTGTAGAAAGATTTTTCCTTTGTATTATAAATTCGACATCCTTGCTATATCTGGCTGTGGCTACAATCAGAGAACAGCGTTTTCACAAATTGGCCTTATGGGCCGCGTTGTTCAGAAGATATTACACATGTAACTATTTTCTGGTCTGTTCTTTATTTCTAGCATATTCATTGCATCGTAGAGGAAAACCATGGCAGGTAAAATTACTTTATCGGTGACGAGAAGAAGCTACACGATAAGGAATAATAATAATAATAATAATAATATAGGTATGTATATTTGCGTGTGTGGACGTATGTATATACATGTGTATGGGGGGGGTGGGGTTGGGCCATTTCTTTCGTCTGTTTCCTTGCGCTACCTCGCAAACGCGGGAGACAGCGACAAAGTATAATAAAAAAAAATAATAATAATATTATCATTATTATTATTATTATCATTATTATTATTATTATCATTATTATCATTATCATTATTATTACCATTATTATTATAACAGGGTATTTCAGAGAACATCATAAACAGCCTACTGGATCCTCTCTCTAATCACTCATGCCAACGCTGAGCGAGGTCCACGGAACTGGACTGCGCTGAACATGAGAAACACCACGTACAAAACGAGAGAGATATGCAAATGTATGGCATGAACCAGAATAAAATCGGTTTTCACTTACAGATTTACTACAAACAAACACACAGGTTGAACAACCTGAGAAGCCTCATTAACTTTAAATAAATACACTGGCATTTCTAATATGGTCAAACCGCCCTCTGAGCATCTGCTCAAATAAACACTCGAGCAAGCAAGCTGGGTATAGCCATGGCTCACTCCTCCCCTCGACTAAATTTTTCCTCTCTCGTCACTATTCTTTCCCCACCGACTCCGTCTCTCTTTGCTCCCTGCAGATGGCGTTCCTCTAACTGAACAACAGGAATGAAGTGATGATACCCAACTCTAACGAACGTACATTATTTCTCAAGTATGTTAAACTTACTTTAACTTGTTAACGTACGTTCATCAAGCGTGTCGAAAGCACTTTAACAAGTTAACGAACGCTAATAAGGTAAGTTAAACGTACGTTTATCTGGCATGTTCAACGTAGTTTAACTGGTTAACGTTAGTAAGTTCATCGGGAATGTTAACTGTACTTTAACTAGTTAAAGTACGTAAGTTAACGAGCGTTCAACATCGCTGATACGAATTTTAACTTAAACTATAGCTTACTTATGGCCTAAAAGGCCTACAAGGTTTGTGCAGGCGCTACCCCAGACGCCCTTCCCTAGGGCTCCCGCAGCGCTCAAAAAGCGCGTTAGGTCCACCCTGGGGAACAGCACAGGTTAAGGAGTGTGGTGATGTGTGTGTGTGTTCAGTGTCTTTGGTGTGGAAGCTGTAATATGCTGAATTAGAGTCTTAAATGCAAGAGAGATTCGCTATTATATATATATATATATATATATATATATATATATATATATATATATATATATATATATATATATATATATATATGAAACACGATAAGTTCTCAAGTGCACTTTCGTATAATGATCACATCGCCAGGGGAGATACAAGAATGAGGTAGAAGACGTAGAACAGTCAGTTGATACACAAGGCAGACGTAGCTAGGACGCCATTGGTAAACAACCGTTACCGGATGGTACCTATCTATCCATCTACCTATCTATCTATCATTATATATATATATATCTTATATATATATCTTTATACTTTGTCGCTGTCTCCCGCGTTAGCGAGGTATCGCAAGGAAACAGACGAAAGAATCGCCCAACCCACCTACATACACATGCATATACATACACGCCAACGCACGCACATATACATACCTATATATTTCAAAGTATACATACATATACATACACAGACATATACATATATTCACATGTACGTATTCATACTTGCTGCCTTCATCCATTCCCGTCGCCACCCCGTTACACATGAAATGGCACCCTTCTCCCCCCGGGCGCGCGCGTGGTAGCGCCAGGAAAAAGACAACAATGGCCACATTCATTCATACTGTCTCTAGCTGTCATGTACAATGCATCGAAACCAAAGCTCCCTTTCCACATCCTGGTCCCACAAAACTTTCCATGGTTTACTCCAGACGCTTCACATGCCCTGGTTCAATCCACTGACAGCACGTCGACCCCAGTATACCACGTCGTTCCAATTCACTCTATTCCTTGCACGCCTTTCACCCTCCTGCATGTTCAGGCCCCGATCGCTCAAAATCTTTTTCACTCCATCTTTCCACCTCCAATTTGGCCTCCCACTTCTCCTCGTTCCCTCCACCTCTGGCACATATATCCTCTTTGTCAATCTTCTCTCACTCATTCTCTCCATGTGACCAAACCATTACAATACACCCTCTTCTGCTCTCTCTCAGCCATACTCTTTTTATTACCACACATCTCTCTTACCCTTTCATTACTTACTCGGTCAAACCACCTCAAACCACATATTGTCCTCAAACATTTCATTCCCAACACATCCACCCTCCTCCGCAACATCCTATCTATAGCCCACGCCTCGCAACCATATAACACTATTGGAACCACTATTCCCTCAAACATACCCATTTTTGCTCTCCAAGATAACGTTCTCGCCTTCCATACATTCTTCAATGCTCCCAGAACTTTCGCCCCCTCCCTCACCCTGTGACTCAATTCAGCTTCCATGGTTCCATCCGCTGCTAAATCCACTCCCAGATATCTAAAACACTTCATTTCCTCCAGTTTTTCTCTATTCAAACTTACCTCCCAACTGACTTGTCCCTCAACCCTACTAAACCTAATAACCTTGCTCTTATTCACATTTACTCTCAACTTTCTTCTTTCACACACTTTACTAAACTCAGTCACCAGCTTCTGCAGTTTCTCAACACAACATGTATTACAGCAGTTTGGTGTGTATTATATTTTGTGAAAACTGTGTATGTTTGACTGTACGACACTTGAGCGCAAGTGTACACCCCTCTTGCACGAAACTATGACCTCTGCTACGACCTCTGAGCATCACTGCCTGACCTTTGACTTGACCCTTGAGTTGGGTCAAAGGCCAGGCCCTCCCCCGTCGTGCTCATGGGTTTTATAACCACCTAAGCGGTCAACAACCATCAGGACAAAACAATGGATCTCAAGCTAGCTTCTTATATTGTTAAAACCCAACACTGAAAAAAAGAAAAGACTAAGAATTCTTTTTATTCTTCAGTGAGGCATGACGACATTAACAGAGAACAGAAGTGATTCCTTCTGGTTGAAGAACCCGGACATTGCCTCTCGTTATAACGGCATAGTCTGAAAATGTAACCTTTCTGGCATTATGTCTGATGAACACGCGCGTTACCATGTCAGGCTTAATGGCCATTCAAAAAGCGATTGCCATTAAATTTAACAGCATACATATAGAGTGTATTCCGGAACATAAATAGGTATTATTTAGAATTTTGTAAGGCTTTCGCAATGTATAACTTTCGGTCTGTTTTAATTATATATGTATATATATATATATATATATATATATATATATATATATATATATATATATATATATATATATATGTATATATATATATATATATATATATATATATATATATATATATATATATATATATATATATATATTTCTTTTTTTTTTTCTCCTATAAGTCCACGGGGAAAATGATTCTTGATAGGTTCCCAAGCGCACTTTCGTGTAATAATCACATCATCAGGGGAGACACAAGAGAGAAATATAACAGTCAGTTGATTGGTAAATGGCGTCCTAGCTACGTCTCTTCGTTGTATATCAACTGACATATTTCTCTCTTGTGTCTTCCCTGATGATATGATTATTACACGAAAGTGCACTTGGGAACCTATCAAGTTTCATTTTCCCCGTGGACTCATAGGAATCATATATATATATATATATATATATATATATATATATATATATATATATATATATATATATATATATATATATATATATATATTGGAAAGGATCACAATTTTGCGTGTGATGAAGTATATTCCTAAGAGTCCATGGGGGAAATGAAACACGATGAATTCCCAAGTGCACTTTCGTGTGATAATCACATCATCAGGGGAGACATAAGAGAGAAATATAGCAGTCAGTTGATATACAACGAAGAGGCGTAGCTAGGACGCCATTTAGTAAACATGCGATTGTCAAAGACAAACAACGAGCGTATCATAGAATTTGTGAAATAATAAGTTTATGATACGCTCGTTGTCTGTCTTGGACAATCGCATGTTTACTAAATGGCGTCCTAGCTACGCCTCTTCGTTGTATATCAACTGACTGCTATATTTCTCTCTTATGTCTCCCCTGACGATGTGATTATCACACGAAAGTGCACTTGGGAATTTATCGTGTTTCATTTCCCCCGTGGACTCTTAGGAATATATATATATATATATATATATATATATATATATATATATATATATATATATATATATATATATATATATATATATATATATATCTGGGGACAGGGGAAAAAGAATACTGCCCACGTATTCCCTGCGTGTCGTAGAAGGCGACTAAAAGGGAAGGGAGCGGGGGGCTGGAAATCCTCCCCTCTCTTTTTTTTAATTTTCCAAAAGAAGGAACAGAGAAGGGGGCCAGGTGAGGATATTCCCTCAAAGGTCCAGTCCTCTGTTCTTAACGCTACCTTGCTAACCCGGGATATGGCGAATAGTTTGAAATGAATATATATATATATATATATATATATATATATATATATATATATATATATATATATATATATATATATATATATTACTAGATCACTTATTTCTGCTTGAGCTGCTAGTTAGCACCAGAAGCAGACGTTATTAATAACGCCACATTCACTCACATCCATTCTCTACTATACATGACAGAGTTAAAGAATGGACATCAGCGAATGCCGCCTTTTTTTCTTCTGTTCCCGAAGCTAGCTCGCTAATGCAGGAAACAGCGTTGTAGTATGCGTGTGTGTGTGTGTGTGTGTGTGTGTGTGTGTGTGTGTGTGTGTGTGTGTGTCAACAGACCTAAACGTTGCACGAAATCGGATTCGTTCAAAATGTAAATTTATTGCGTAAGAATATTTTTCGACGAGAACAAGTGACGAGCAGTAACGGAAATGTGTGAGTGAATCTGGTTTTCATCCCTGCCTGAGATACTCAAGTACGAAATCAGGTAAGATCGGGATGTCACTTGAACACACTGGACCCGGGCGGCAGACTGTATAAGTGACCTGTATACGATGATATATGTGACAGAGAGGCCGTATAGCATTATATATGTAACCTGAGAGGCTGTATGCAACTTATATAAGTAACCTGAGAGGCTGTGTGAAACTTTTATAAGTAAACTGAGAGGCTGTGTGTAGCTCATATAAATAATGGGGAGAGGCTGTATCTAACTCATATGAGTAACCTGTGAGGCAGTATGTAACAGATATAAGTAACCTAAGTGGCTCCATGCAACTTATATAAGTAACTTGATAGGCTGTATGCAACTTATATAAGTAACCTAAGAGACTCTGAGTAACTTATACAAGTAACGTGAGAGGCTGTGTATGTACGTGATTATGATCAGAGGCTGATGAAATAGCAACATGGAGATTGAGCACCATTCAGTATGCAATACCAGCAGAAACCAGACAGCCTCACTGAAATATAAACATAAAAATAATGTCCCGTACTTTATAGTCTGCTCTTTTCCATTTTCATGATTACATTATAAACAAGTGGATCATGGACTCGTAAAATTCAAACAAACACGTCATGGAACTTATTTCCGCAGTCGATATAGCCATTAGAATGTAATGATAAACGTAACATAATTTACTCAGTTTCATATTTCTGGTTTTATAGTAGGGATTATGGAGACTAGGTTCTGGTGAGGGGGGGTTGCTGTTCTAATAACGACACACGGATATAAAGGCTTACACTGAGGCTGGAAAAAAACTCAGGACTAGGAATTGTCTTAACAGGAATTTTCGAGGTTTACCGTCTATTTCGAGGTTTACCGTCAATTTCGGGGTTTACCGTCAATTTCGGGGTTTACCGTCAATTTCAAGGATTACCGTCAATTTCGAGGTTCACCGTCAATTTCAAGGTTTACCGTCAATTTCGAGGATTACCGTCAATTTCAAGGTTTACCGTCAATTTCGAGGTTAACCGTCAATTTCGAGGTTTACCGTCAATTTCAAGGTTTACCGTCAATTTCGAGGTTAACCGTCAATTTCGAGGTTTACCGTCAATTTCAAGGTTTACCGTCAACTTCTAGGTTAACCGTCAATTTCGAGGTTCACCGTCAATTTCAAGGTTTACCGTCAATTTCGAGGTTTACCGTCAATTTCGAAGTTTACCGTCAATTTCGAGGTTTACCGTCAACTTTGAGGTTTACCCTCGATTTCGGGGTTTACCTTATTATACCCACTTCGTGATCCACTAGTTACGTACGTCTTGCGATCCACTAACAAGTCATTCGACATCAACGAGAGCTGTTGTTGTACGAGCGAATGTGTGCTTGTTAAGGGTCTACGCTGGGTAAACACAGTCGTGGGCGATGGCTGTTAAGTTCATCACCTGACGATGATGATGCTGATGACCAACCCTGAGGGAATGGTTAATGAACCCGGGTATAATTACTGAAGCTCTCGACCACCCCGGTACGTCTCCTAACCACCCCCGGTACGTCTATTGAGCACGACGGTACGTATCTTGACCACCCCGGTACGTATCTTGACCACCCCGGTACGTATCTTGACCACCCCGGTACATATCTTGACCACCCCAGTACGTATCTTGACCACCCCAGTACGTATCTTGACCACCCCAGTACGTATCTTGACCACCCCGGTACGTCTCTCGACCACCCCGGTACGTATCTTGACCACCCCGGTACATATCTTGACCACCCCGGTACACGTATCTTGACCACCCCAGTTCGACGTTTGAAGCCGAAGATACGAGACGCTTTGAGACCGGAGGTGCGACCTCTGGGTATGATGCAGCATGGCACGTGATATGGTCGTGAAAGGTCAGGTCTCTGCAGGATGGTACTTGATCGTGAAGGGCTACACCCAAGGGCGGAACCTCTGTGTTCAAAGACCTACCAAAGCACGTGCCATAATGAAGCTGCAACTGTGCAGGATTTGTAAGATGCTGTTACGTCCTCATTCCATACCCTCTCTCTCTCTCGTCACTTTTCTCCACTAATTTTTCTAACCATCTTTCTTCCACCATGCTGTAGTACCTCCATAACCTACTTATACCTAGGATACCGAACAGCCTATACTAATGCCCTCTTAGTTTACCTCCTCGACACTTGAACTACCTTTTTATACCGTTTCGAATTTTCTCAACATTCTACTTAAATTTTCGTAAATACTAAGTGTTATAGTTTCAGTCCGTAATTTTTCCTCCTCTATCTTTCTCGTGTTTTCCTTTCTATCTTAAGTCCCATGTCATCTCTAACGTATTACTATCATAAGAGGAAATGTACTCCTCTTAACACCTACCTTGCACCACACACAATATACTCATCTCATCGTATTCTTTCTTACCAGAGAAATATCCGAGATCTTCCTTTCATCAACCCAGCTTTCCCAGAGCCCGTACTTCGTGCATTTATGAACCTCTCTATTTAAATCATGTAATGGCAGCATCCACTCCTACTGATAAGCGTAATCCCCCATATTCTATCACAGTTGTCATTGACATTCTTGTCTCTAACTCATCCATATAAGTCAGTTATCCCACGGTCCGTTGAGGGGGATACATGGAACTGCAGGCTGTAGCTTCCAACAGCTTGGTTGACCAACGACCTAACCCAGCAAACCTTGGCCCAGCCCAGGCTGTTGGGGCAGAAGATCCCTCAGAACTTCAGGTTCTACCAAGAGGGTCTAATGAACGCCCTCCTCTTCTGACACACACACACACACACACACATAATATATATATATATATATATATATATACATATATATATATATATATATATATATATATATATATATATATATATATATATATATATATATATATATATATGGCCAAGAAGCAGTCAAAAGCCATTAAACTGAATAACTAAGCTAAATCATCACCCAGCTGTATCACAAGAGATCGAGCATCTGTTCTATACATCTCTAACACAAAACCCAGCAGCGACCTAGCTATCACAATCAATATAATCATAAAGATATCGAGGAGGATTGAGAGATGTGTATATACTCTGAATCAGTGGGTAGAGACTGCTACATAGTAGTCAGGGAGCCTTAACATAAGCGTCAGATTTCATGACGAAGGAGTTGGGTCATTATGTTCACCGGGTATATGGGTTGTGGACTGTCGGATGGACAGAACAAAAAAACGTGTGTGCCCCCCACACACGTCAGACCCACCTGTAAACGTCGATCAAAGGCCAATACCTGCGAGTGTCCGTCTCTTCGACACCGTCCATCTCTTGTCCCTTCGGCATCGCCCAAATCCACTACATCTACACCGAAAGACTTCGCCTCGTCAGCAATCGCCCAAATCCACTCAGTCGTTTGCACCACGACACTACATCAGTACAGTAAATCATTTCATCCATTATAATACAGAGTGGAAGAGGGCTGTTACGCGTCGAAACGGATATGAAATGGAAAGTTGATAAAAATTTGAAAGCTAAATGGGTAAATTTCTTCATTTTTTATTTCTTACCATCATTAACCTCCGGCTTTCGCTATCCATATGAACGAGATCAAGACAGGAAAAGAATATTGTAACCTAACCACCTCTACAGCTTCTGCGCGACGACGTCCGACATGCCGGGAGTAACAGTAAAAAGTGGGTCCGTTCTCATTTCGCAGACGTCAGAATCGCGAAGCGTCTTCACGTTTCCTCAAAACTGTCTGTCTTGTCGCGACGGACATCTGCCAGGAAGAAGGAATTCATCTGAATTCCATAAAATGTCCGGCGAACATTGCATGGTTACTGTGCTTTAGCCCAGCGAGCGGCTTCGACGTGGCTCCCCGCGTGTCATACGGTTCACGGAGCCACCTGGGAGAAAGCATTGCTCTCTCGTGAGTCACTGGCGATGTCTTTTCTTTTTTTTTATTCTCTGTCTTCCTATAGTCATGAGCAACAAAGTTACACCCACAAGTGGAAGAGGTCAGCTGTAGGACGAGCCAGGGTGATCAGGTTTCTATCGTACTGCCTGCCTGCCTGCCTGACCGACCCTCTGAGCTCGGAGGCGAAGTACACCTTCCGTCCTGTGGGGTTGGCTCGGGTGCCTCGCATGCCCACGGCTTCCCACCCCTTCACCCACGCTACTGAACCCCAGCCAACACCCCGTGGGTGACTGTGGCCCCTCTTTCCCAACCCCTAAAATGCTACGGGAATTAATGGAGACCTTTCAGATTTTCTTCCACCTAAGAGCCACTATGTGGCTGTGTCCCTTACCCTTGTTACGCCATACGTAGCCATGAAAGACGATGCGGGGAAGCCTAACGCTGAGAGGCAGATTCTGGGGGAAGCATCCTAAGGAGAGGGCGTCTTTTTAAGGTATGGAAAAGGGAAACGGTGAGGTGACGTTAACGTGTCTTGTACCTTACAACACCTGCAAAGCAAAAACGCTTTCAGGCCTTCTTGTTAACCTTTGGGAAGATATTCAATGTAAAAAGCTATTTCCTTAATTAATCTATCATATAAACCATTCATTCTCACTTCTCAAAAAATAAAAAATAAAAATCCTGATTGTAAATCGTAATAAAGTAAGTTTGACAATATCCTTCAAGTGGCACTGGGAGAAAATTCACTCACAGGTCAATCAGCACTTGGTCACGTGCGCCTCTCCTCCCATGTAAGCCTACACACACACACACACCCGTCTGCCATCCAACTCATGTCCAGCTCAGGGCGGCGCGTGTGCCAAACTACTGAAGTTCTCTATGTTTACAGAGAAAGCTTCCTAGTCAGAGCCCACAGAAAGCACTCCGCATTCCACATCGTCCCACTCCGGCTACATCCACCACGCTACCGTCCTTCAAGATACTCACTCCATCTCTATCTTTCGCCTATTCTTTGCCTGACACCACTTCACACTATCCTTCCTTCACTGTTACTCCCATCTGTCATATTCTTCTCTTTCATCTATTCGCCTCTCTCACCCCCAACTCTCACTTGCCCCACCTTTTAGAATTGATGAGACAGAAGGCGTTTGATTCCACTATGGTTAACAGAGAGGCGGAAGAACCATCCCTTTACTACACAAAAAATATCCCAAACAAGGGTGAGTGAAACCCCTGAAGATATTAACCACCTGCTCACAAGAAAAATTATTACGGCACCTCCACAACACTCGCAGGTTTGGGGAAGTAGACTTTGCGGCGTTGAATATCTGGGGTTTCCTGCATAGAGTAAAGAATGTGGTTATGGCCATGTCTCTGTTATCTAAGGTTTGAATTGTGGTGTTCTGAAACTGAACTGAAATTGAACAGAGGGAAATAAGTGACTCTCAGGTCGGGATTCAAGGAGAAACTGCGTTTTAGCACTATTACATTTAACTAAGTCACTTATTTACCTACTCTGAGATGTCGCACAGTATGGAAATGTGTCATGTTCGAAAAAAAAAAAAAAGAGAACACTCAATAGAAGCAGAGAAGGGAAAGTTAATTCAAATGTGCAAAGTGGAATCATCAGCATAAAAGTGGATAGGGTAAGAAGCAGAAGAGAGATCATCTAGAGAAATGGAAGAGAGTAGGCGATAGAAGAGGACCCAGCGGAACACCACTGTTGATTGGATAGAGGGAAGTCGTTCTATCAGCAAACAATGCAATGGAACGACCATTAGGGAGCTGAAGGAAAAAAAAAATCCAATATATGGAGTTCATAAAGCAAAGACTTTTGCCACACTCTATCAAATGATCCGCAGACGTCGAGGGCCATAACAAAAGTTCTCTAAAATCAGTAAGGAGAAGGACAGGACCAAAGGTGAGTCATGGAGGAGAGATCACTAATGGATATAACAATATGAAATTCATATCAGCGACCGGAGAAAGTGAGAGCAGAGGAGAGCTTCAAAGACTTTGGAGCCGGAAGAAGAGAGGACTATGTGGCGATAGTTGGAGGGCGCTTCCAAGAGGAAGAAAAAAAACCTGGGTTTTCAGACAGTGGCGAAACAGACGAGCAAAGATCAGAGATACGCATCTTAAATGTAAACTACTTTAAGATTCCAGGAGGTATACTATTTGAAGCTGGGAGGGTACTCGGAAGACCTCGTGCGAGGATAATACAGGAAATGGCATTGGTTCAGTGGGAGACGAGGGCCAGGAATTAGAAGCAGAATGATCCAAAGATGAGTTAGAGGAAAACAGGGTACAAAAAAAGCGCTTTATCAGCTGATGTGTTAGCTATAAATTGATTAAACCGGAAGAGATGATTCTGGTGTAGGGTCGACCATATTGATTTATCAACAGAAGTCAGATCAGCACACTTGCGTTTCATGAAGGTATGCTTGACTTTACGAAGATCAGTTCTGCAGTGATTTCAAGCACAAAAAAAAAAAAAAAAAGTAAAATGGAATTCCGATGGTAAGAGTTTCATGGCCGGCTACGGTCTCTTTCTTACGCGGCAGTCGTTAGAAGGGAGGAGTTCCTAACGCGACAGTCGTCAGAGAAGCAGCGATCAAACCCTGGTTGGAGGAAGAAAGATGTACTGCAGTAGAAGAAGGGATGTAGGATGTCGTCCCAGCCAAGATGGCTTCCACCATACGTCCAGCACAACTCTCAGGCATCTCGGCCACCAGCGAGGCAACACCCGTCCCATGGAAAGTCAGCAAAGACTGCCGCAGGGATGACCGTTGAGCTCTGCCAGAGTGCGAATGCTGGCATTCTTAGGGCTGGGAGGTTGACGGGTCGGTGGCGGTAGAAGAGAGAGTGTGTGTGTGGGCGTGCGCGTATATGACAGTTTTTTTTTTCTTTTTTTAGCATTTCTCATTAAATGCCTGAGATTTTGCGATGTTCTTGCAACCAAAGTTGATTACTTTGCCAGTGGTCTGCATCTCCCGTTCTTCGGACAGTAAACAGAGCGGTTCACCACAGACATTCTACACCAACCAAGTATAAGATGAACCACACACACTTCATTTGTCACTTCTGGAGTGATTTATCTTCCTTAAAAGATGACGCGATCCCAGAGTCTTGAGAAACAAGTCACTGGATGAATTCAAGGGTCATATATGCAGTGAAAGCGAGTAGGGTCTTCAAATTGTTTTCAACACTTGAGTAGGAATTCAACATTTTTCGACTGGTGGTTATAAATTACCTCTGACGGTCTTAATGACCCAAGTAGCTGACAAGCTGAAAGCCCAAGTAATTAAGTGAAACCTCCACAATCTATCACGCTCGTGTGCTCTCTACTCTTTTCCTGATTTCGTGTTCATCCCCACACTTCTAAAACCCTCCAATATAAACCCCTCCAAGATTATGTTTACTTCCTGAAGATCACGGAAAACATTCATCGATTCATATCCGGCCATTCAGGACCTGGACATTGAATGTTTACGTGCAGGATGCGGGTGCTGCTGGCTCGGTATACAGTAGAGCCATAATAAATCCAGCATCAGACGTGTTAAAGAGGAAGCCACCACACGTAATGTTCCTGATGGTCAGTGGCGAAATTTGAGGGACTTTAGGATGTTAGGAAAGCCAAGTTGTTGTATGGCCTACATATGATTTATCTTGGTTCCTTGAGCATATTACTTCGACTGAATGAGTGTAAAGAGCAATTACTGTCACGGAATTATACAATGAAAGATGAGCGAAGACCCATATATATAAATGCACGTGAAACTTACCGTCCATTCGGAAACACACTCTCCGGAAGGTCTTGTGTTTACGAATAAATTAGCACACTGCGCTCAACATCACCGTCATTCGATGGTGACAATACTAAATATATATATATTTACTGCTGGAAGTAACACAGCTTCATAAGGAGACGTTTTCCGTAATGTTACGATAAAAAGGACAGAGTACTGATTATTTCAATACGATTCTGATAACAGCAAACATCGAGAATGTGTTCGAAAAAGGATTCTGGTTTGCCACTCTGGTAGTTCTTCTCTGGTTCACCCACGATAAGCATTCCACACTTTTAATACCCAGCGCCTGCATGATGTATACTAGTTTCTGAAACAGCAGCGAGCGTGATTTTGATTTTGACTTCTGAAGTTAAGCATTCTGTGTTCGAGCTCTGTTGTAGGCGAGACTACATATCTAAGACCACAACATACCAAGGCACAACAAACATTATCTACCGTGAGCTCTGAACCAATAACTCGCAAGTATATATATATATATATATATATATATATATATATATATATATATATATATATATATTCTTTCTTTCATACCATTCGCCATTTCCCGCATTAGCAAGGTAGCGTTAAGAACAGAGGACTGGGCCTTTGAGGGAATATCCTCACCTGGTCCCCTTCTCTTCCTTCTTTTGGAAAAAAAAAGAATATATATATATATATATATATATATATATATATATATATATATATATAGTGTAATACGATAACATAGATAGGGTTAACAAACACCAGTTGTCCAAGTTATCCATTTCACTTTAATCAAACTTTGGCCGTCACAGAGGCATCATCAGGAATCTACAAAAAAGAGAAAAAACTGCGTCACAAAACTTGAGGCGATATATAAAACGCAAACAAAATATAAATAAAAAAACACCCCCCCAAAAAATAACAGTACATAGCACATAAAAGTAAGGGAAAACGCTAAAAGCGAAACAAATTAACACTATCATGAAGGGTAGTATGAGTTACAATCTAAATATCAAATTCAGTATTTGATTATCCAGTGTTAATTAACATTTTCCCGACACGTCCAAGATTTACAACAGAGTCGGCAATGTACTGTTGTTGTTATTTCTTTTCTTTCCCGAGTGTGTTTCTTGTGCTTTGCGTTTTACATATTACGTCCGAGTTTTGTGACGCAGTTTTTTCTCTTTTTTGTAGATTCCAGATGATGCCTCTGTGATGGCCAAAGTTTGATTGAAGTGAAATGCCAAACTCTGGATAAGTGGTGTTTGAGCACCCACCTGATGGTGGAATGATAATGAGAAAATTAGATAACACAAGAAAGAAGATTAATATAAATATAAATTGGCTGTCGTATTCGACTATATGAGTATTAGAGAAAACCTGCATCCACCTTACACTATACACACACACACACACACACATATATATATATATATATATATATATATATATATATATATATATATATATATATATATATATATATTCTTATAGAAATTATTCAATGTGAGCTTGCAGGCGTCCAGAACCAGACTGAGAATCAATAATTGTCAGAGGGACGTTAGAAAAGGATGTCAAGTCCTTCGCTGTGCATCAGATATTTAGACAAATTATCGTAAAAACACAACGTGTTTGGCTATAGTAACCATACTGCATTTCGCCGCACTTTTTTTTTTAACTTTCAACAAGTGGATGGCTTTACGTATCACAGCGACACTCGATACTCTCTCTCTCTCTCTCTCTCTCTCTCTCTCTCTCTCTCTCTCTCTCTCTCTCTCTCTCTCTCTCTCTCTCTCTCTCGTAGCGAATAAGAGTCTGCACTTTGGACTGGATTTATTTGGCCCCCCCTGGATCATCTATCCCTCATTTAGCCTGGTCGACGTTATCAAGTTGGCCGCCCTGAGTCACCCCAGCTACGGTCTAAGTATGCTGGCGATTTTACAACCGATCTTTCATTCCCCAGGACGCTAGGAAGTCAACGGATCATTAGAGATCCCAACAGCTTAAAAGACTTCTAAAAGGTATTTGGCGTCCATTATATAAGCAAAGCCTTTGACCAAACTAGAATCGATGTGTGACACGGGATTGGCTAAGCGGTCAGTAGATAACCACGCCCACAGATCTATCCGGCCAACCAGAAGCGAGCACAGAGATATACTACGACGGTACACAGTTGACTGGAAATTCGCTCCTGGTGCCCACGTCTCCACACAAAATGTACCGAACGTGGATATAAAAAAAAAGAAAGGGAAACTTTTTTAATTGTAAGAGAATTAGCCTACCTAAGGAAGAGAAGACTGACGGAGTAATGCGATATTCAAACTAACAATGAACGCTCAGTCTCCCTCCTCACTCCCGCTGCAAACACAGAAATAACTTTTAGCTTCGGCGAAGTTTATTCTCACCGTCTATCTTCGCAGTAAGTCTTGACTTATATCTACTCTCGCCATTTTCTTTCTGTAATTTTCCTATCATTATTTGAACCACTATATGCGTGACACTAAAGTGGTGCCATATAATATATTACCGCCTAACGAGTCCTACTAAATATCTTTTTCCGTTGCTTTCCCTTCTTTTTTGTCTTTTTTTTTTGGCTAACGCTGGGTAGTTGTGCGTTTCTGGTAACGCCATTATAACGGTGTAATAAGGACAGCTTTACCGTGTTACCAATACGGCAAAATGAGGGTAGGACGCCAAGACCGTTTCCAAGGTTACAGCGCTTTTTGTGCGTTATTTCATGACCAAAATAGGCAGAGACTGGAAGCTTCAACGACGTGGTACGCCGGTGCTTTTTGTTTGGTTCGTGGAGACGATGCGAACCACAGACTTACTGCTTGTTTTGGTAGGGCAAGATAACGACTGATGAACAGGGTCGTCTTCACAGTGAACTGCTGACGCCAACTGCATCATTTAATGAAAAGTACAGTTTAATGTTGTGGAAATTGGTTTAGATTTTTCTTACATTTTTCTCTTCTACTGTTGTGACAATGAACTGACATGACGGAAGGATATACAGCAGAAGTTTATAGTTCAGGTTCAAAGAAAAATTTAGTTATTTGTCAAAACTTCTGTTGACAGAACCTCTTCTCCCAGACTGAATCTACTGTTGTAGTGTTTTTCTTTACTAGTTCCAGGGCCGTCATGGCTCTGTTTACCAGTGCCAGGGTCGTTATGCCTTTGCTTTACTAGTTTCAGGCCCGTTAGGCAGCTCTTTACTAGTTTCAAGGTTTTCATGCTTTAACTCTCCTAGTTTCAGGCTCGTTATGCCTAATAAGAGTCCCAGGGTCGTTATACTTTTTCTCTCGGCTCGTTATGCCTCTCCTGACCAGTTCCAGGTATGTGATTCTTCTCTACATGTTGCAGGTTGAATATACCTCACCCGCGTTTACGAGTCTAGGTGGATGATAATTCTTCTCTTCAATAATTCCAAGTATTGGTCGAGCTGGTTGCATGGGAATGATGGTTTTCTGGAATTAGATTCCTCGTTCAGCTAAAGCTTCAAGGAAAAGGGAGAGAAAGCGAGGAAAAACTGGACTGTGTTGTGAGTGTGGGAGAATAATGTGCGGGTTATATTTGTGGCCTGGTTGGTTTGGCAGCTGTGATGATACAGTAACTTGCCAGTGTAAACACACGGGACACAATGGTGGCTCCTCCTGTGGAGAGTACAGACCGTACCGTACTCACGTTAACACATACACATAGGGGACGCTCAAGTGATAGGGGGTCCCCATGAGTGTCAAACTCCGCCCTCATCCCTCCTCTTATTCATCATACTATGCAAACAGTTGATTATGGATGGGTAATTTACCCCTCACACATCTGTATATTTTCAGCCGGACGGCTGCCTGAACTGAATAAACCATTCTTTACAGAGGTTTAAGATACGTTTTCTATGGTAGAGAAATTGAAGCGATAGGGCCCCAAGTGCATCGAACTCCCTCCCCGTACAGTAAGGACAGGTGCTTACAAATTGGTTAATTATACACTGATGGGTCCAGAGGTGGAGTACCTCGAGCGCAGACCCTCCTTCCTCTGTACCATACAAACAGTTCATTACAGACCTGCGTACAACAAGGCGCATGAGGACACTTGCAAAAGCCTTTGGAACTGTTTAGTGTAAACCAAGTGAAGAAGATGATGACACTGCCGTATGACGTACATCCTACGAACTATTTACTTAAAGAGACTTAGGCACCTCAAGCTAAGCTTTAGATGCATGGAATACTAAGATACATTTAGTTCAGAAACGTTGACGGTTTGTATTGGCACAACTGTGAGGGGAAAAAATGGGTGACACAAAGTAAATCCTTCCTGACATTCAGGCAGGAGCAATTCTAAGTCGATACGTCACATGCTAAATCTTACGCGGACCGTCCGAACAACCGTACGACTGCCAAAAGGAAATATGAGCACACCATTATATATATATATATATATATATATATATATATATATATATATATATATATATATATAAACTTGGAAATGGAAGAATGGAGTGAAAAAGATTTTGAGACCAGGGCAGGAACATGCAGGAGGATGAAAGGCGTGCACGGGATAAGAGTGAATTTGAAAGATGTAGTATACATGGAGTCGACGTTCTTTTGATAAACTGAACTAGGGCAAATGAAGTGGGGGGAAACAATGGAAAGGTCTGTGGAGCCTGGATGCGGATAGGGAGCTGTGGTTTTGGAACCTCTGCGTGGTAGTTAGGAACGCTACCGCTCGGCTATCATCGTCCCTAACAGGGAAATGACTAAGTTGCACTGGGGGCGATCATGGCCGAGCGGTTAGAGTTCCCAATTACCACGCAAAGATACCGGGTTCGAGTCCTTGCTGTTCGAGGGCATTATGTGTTTTATGAAAGTGCGCTTTCATATGCACTATAATCATATATATATATATATATATATATATATATATATATATTCATCTATTTATTATACTTTGTCGCTGTCTCCCGCGTTAGCGAGGTAGCGCAAGGAAACAGATGAAAGAATGGCCCAACCCACCCACATACACATGTATATACATACACGTCCACACACGCACATATACATACCTATACATTTCAACGTATACATATACATACACAGACAAATACATATATACACATGTATATATGTATTCCCTTCGCCTCCTCGCCACACATGAAATGACAACCTCCTCCCCCCGCGTGCGCGCGAGGTAGCGCTAGGAAAAGACAACAAAGGCCACATTCGTTCACTCTCTCTCTCTCTCTCTCTCTCTCTCTCTCTCTCTCTCTCTCTCTCTCTCTCTCTCCACCAAAGTCTAGTCTGACGCACTTTATGAATACTTATCCTGGACCTTGTTAACTATCCTCCACTGCGCACCCTACAATGTTTGGGATGGATACAGGAAAGGTACCTAATAATAGTCTTGGGCCTCGGGTGTTCAAGGTATTTTCTCGTGTTGTGCTTATTGCACCTTTGGATTCCAGAGGCACTGTTTACATAGTGTTCCATACCTGTCGTATCAATTGGGATTTTCTTCTCTATTGTAACATAGGAACCACGCCTACCAGGATTTTCCTAATGAAAATAATGATATACCTCTCCCGTCTGTATTCCAGAGAGTTCAAAGAGTACAGCCTCAGTCATTCCTCAGCCGTTCCCATATTAGCTCACTTCCTTTACCGAGTCAATAAGGACCGTGAGGGATCTCTGCACACTTTGTAACTCTCAGCAATTTCGCCAGCCTTGCAATAAGGTAACGTCAGTCAACAGCAGTAATCTATCAGTGAAGGTATTGACAACTTGAAGAGCCTCATTATTGTGGTCCAGCAACTATAGCAAGCGAAAAAAATCATCTCCCCGCCTAGAAACCATGTTGTCCTGGGTTTACGAACTTCAGTACTCCATTTCAGAGAGTCAGTCAATCTACATTAGGCTCAAAAATTGCCATGACATGTGTGATGTCGCTGCTATTATTGGTCAAGTGGTATTTCGGAACTGCATTGCTTCCTCCCTGGTGGCGTGGGGCGATGCGAGGATAATCTAGTGGTCGTGCAGGTGGGTGGTGCTTCGTACACAGGGGTTCCAGGGGAGACCAGTGCATGGGCGTGTTCTCAATGGCCCTCCTCAAGTCCTGCTGTGAGCTGGTGGGATCTGCAACACAAGGGGGATTATTGTATAGGAAGAAGCCGGGTTGGGTCGTTTATCTTTAAGGCGGTGTTTGGTTCACTGAACGCCGATCCGTCTTGCATTTCTTTTTTTTTTCTTTAAAGTATCTCACACATCTGGGTATCATCCGTGTGTATGCGGTCATCTATTCTTAGTGGCTTAATGGAAGCGGTGGTTCTCAGTGAATAAATCTATTTTTCTTGTTTTTATTCTCCCCACCGATATACTGATGACCCATTCTTCTGGGTCTTGCATGACATCCTGAGTCTAAGGACTGTGTTCGTCAGTTCGTATGGCACGTTTTCTTTGCTGGGTGAGCTGTGGATCCTTTGGGCCTGCAAGTCGTTCTCGCCTGCTATATAAGGATCTCTTGCAGTTTCGTCTCTTTGGTGTAAGTGTGTAGCATATGTGAAGTACCTTTGTATTTATACATTTTGAATACAATTCTGTTGTTTTGGTACTCCGTAAAGTCTCCCATCGAGCTGTGGTCATATTAATTGATTACATCCTCTCATCTTATCCGTTTTCTATCACAACTGAATCTGCTGAATTTCGCGTGTTTTGCCACGGAAGTTTACCATCCATATTTATTTCTAATTCAGTCCGGTGTTGTGATCACAGTACAGCGTGTTCTCAGATGGTCGTGTCCCACGTTAGGTTTATATCATTTGTCAGAAACAGATCTTGTGTGTTATTTCATTTGGTGGGTTCTCTTATTCGTACGTAAATGAGGTGAATGAAAACTTGCCACTTAGTCGAAACAGTTCTTTTTCTTTTTTCCTTTTTTTTTGCAGCTGTTCATCCCAGCTGCTTCCGCTGGGATTTTCAGCCACAACATTGTTTCCTGTGTTTTCCCATTTTCTGTATGGTAGCTTGAAGTGCCCTACGAACATTATGTTTCCTATGTTCCAGAGGGGTTTACATATACATTTTCTACTTCGTAACTTTTTTTTGTGGTTTTTGCATCACTTTGTTTTATGGATGAAGGCAGCGCCTGTTTTCGTTGTCAGGCTTTACAGTAACCAATCTGTGACATCTTCTGAGCAATTCACCAGTTCAGTTGTTATAGCAAGATCGTTTCACACACACACACACACACACACACCAATTCCTCCAGGTGTTACCTCCACTCCTCTCGCATATCTGTCAAGGCTGTATTTTTCTGGGGTCCAAACGTCACTATGGATGTGATCTCTAATACGAGTTTCCGTGAAGGCTGCAACTACTGCATGTGACTCAAGTCAACCAGTACCATATGAAAGGGGATTTTGTATGTATTGTGTGTTCTAAGTCCCTGTGTGTGTGCTGGCATTCATGAAGGATCTTGTTTCTGAGATGCTGTGGTGGGTCAATATGGCCCTGCTCTCCTGAGCGTGGTACACAGTGCTTATAATTCAATTATCATATTGAAAAGAGAAGCCAGGTCTCCTCTGTCTGCACTTGATCTCGTGTCTGAGCATAAAACATTAGTTTGGTCAATCTTTTTCCTTTTTTTTCTGCGTGTGTTGACTGCAATGATGTGTATTGTGATCAGCTCGAGGTACGTGCCTTCTTGTCCCCACTTCGTGGTGACGTCAGTCCGTAATACTGGTTCAGGTAAAGTCTTTCCTCCAACGAGGATTTAGCATGTGTCTGGGTGGTAAAATCTGCATCCCTCCTCCGCAAAGTGGCGTTTGCCTTTCTTAAACAACGTCAGACATTTTCTTTTTTTAGGATTACTGAAATCAATCCAAACACAAAACTTTCCTTTGAACGAAACCCACAAACTTTGAACATTAACCGATTTCCTGGTCCTCGCTCATCTCTCTCTCTCTCTCTCTCTCTCTCTCTCTCTCTCTCTCTCTCTCTCTCTCTCTCGTATCCACGTTCTGAGCTTGTGATGGCTTCCTGTCTCCCATTTCCACAGTCACATCCGTAATGTTCCTCTCCTCTCTCTTTCCTCACCCTGAGCAACTGTCCAGTGTGACACCCTGTGCATCCCCCATACTTCCATGCCCTGTATATCACTCTCGCGGTCAAACAATGTCTATGGCGCCTTTTAGAGGAATTTCCATTTCCCAGTTTCTGTACCTGCGTCTCCATTCTTCGTGGTGGTAGAGAAGGTGAGTGAGATTTTTCATCCGTTGTAGAGTGATGGTAATGACTGTAAATAGCTTCGTTGTAGGCTACAGCAGAAGCCCCTGAAATAATTCTACATGACTGAGCGAAGGAATTATCTGGAAGACGTACTTAAAAAAAAAAACCCGACTTGTACTGTGATATATTGGAATTATGGCTGTGTTGGTGTTACGGTGGAGTGTTGGTGTAATGGTGGAGTGCTGGGATGTTTGCGGTATGGTTTAGTGCTACAGGAGCGGGGGGGAATGTTGTTGGTGTGGTGGAATGTTGGTGGTATGGTGGAGTGCTGGGGCTATGGTGGAGCGAGCGTCGGGTGTGGTGACAAGGCGGGTTGGAGAGTGGGCGGCGGGTGTGGTGGTGGTGGCGGTGGTGGAGGAGGCGGGAGGCTATGTTTAGTGCCACCCTGGCTCTCAGCGCCTCAACACACGCCCGTGCTGACGCTCACACGCGCTAACGAACGCAAATAGTCACATGTATACACGCTAGAGCTGGCACACACATACGCAATCAAACATACCTCTCCATACACCATTATGTCTGTATACACACTGACTCGTATACTGTCTAACATACATAAGCAGAATAGTGTTATTTACGAACATACACACAGACACGTAGCAAAATAAGTTTGTGTGTATAAAGACGCCCTTAGGCAAATGGTAATTTATTAGACTTGGTTTATCAGGTCTAACCGATGTAATATACACGTGTTCACACAGCAAGCACGCACACATACACACACACACACACATGGTTACTTCTAAGAGGGATATTCAGGTAATAAACAAGTAAATAAATGATATACATACATACATACATACATATATATATATATATATATATATATATATATATATATATATATATATATATATATACAATTTTTTCCCATACATATTCGCCATTTCTCGCGTTAGCGAGGTGGCGTTAAGAACAGAGGACTGAGCCTTTGAGGAAATATCCTCATTTGGACCCCTTCTCTGTTCCTTCTTTTGGAAAATTAAAAATGGGAGGGGAGGATTTCCAGCCCCCCGCTCCTTATCCTTTTAGTCGCCCTCTACGACACGCAGGGAATACGTGGGAAGTATTCTTTCTCCCCTATTCCGAAAGATAATATATATATATATATATATATATATATATATATATATATATATATATATATATATATATATATATATATATATATATATATATATCCTAGCCTGAGCCAGGTATTTTATTAATTGGATGGCCTTGATTAGGGCCTCAGCTGCTCGTGCCGTCTCAGAAAAAGTACAAAAAAACACGTAATCGAGAAAGTGCTCATTAGAAAAGATGTAAAGAAGTACTTTCATAATATAAGAATTGTGGACGAATGGCGTAAACGTACTTATGAGATGGTCGACGTGGACAGCTTACAGAAGTCTATAATGTTCGATGAGTAGAGAAAAAGTTCAAACAAAAGGCTCTCACGAGCGTAAAATTACCTCCCCCATTTACGCCATAAATACGTAATTACAAATATGTAATCCATTCGCACACTTCCTTCTTCCAACCCCTTCTTTGCCCTCATCCTAACAACAAACCAGGGTTTTACCTTCCGGATATTAACGAATCATTCTTCCCCCTTCCCCTTGAGCTTAATTTCCATCTGGTTCCACTCCACAGACATATTACCCATCCCTCCCTTCATCTCATCCTGTTGTATTCACGATATCTAAACCACCCGGCGTAAGATTTCCTAGGAGACTCCTCGCTTAGCATCTTCTACCGTCCCTATTAGTCGCCTCTTATGAAACGCCAAACACACGTGGGTATGGTTTTTACTCCCGTATTCCCAAGGATAAACGAAGACTTGAAATTTCAATGTAAAGAATCGCATGGGTTACGTGTTATCAAGTGCTGAGAGAAAGATAGCGAGGAGTACTGTGTCTGTAGGCGGACTTCCAGCAACCCACATGTATACGCGGCAGAGAGAGAGAGAGAGAGAGAGAGAGAGAGAGAGAGAGAGAGAGAGAGAGAGAGAGAGAGAGAGAGAGAGAGACCGCAACTTGGCCTAGGGAAGGGAAATACGACAGCCACTGCGGTGTTGGCTGACTGGGTCTCGGTCACTGCTCCTCCCAGCAACACCCAGGCGGTAACATACTACTTTGACGGTGTCTACCGAGCAGTAGGTACCTAGGACCATCACCTTACCGTCCATGGAAGGGAGAGTTAGATCGTAACAAACATTTTGGGGCGAGAGATTGTAAACCAGCTCTGATCTCGGTTAACGACCATTTCACAAGAACAGATCGGGCGCACAAAATGAGAATATGACTGCTATGATTCCAATTATCAATAGAGCCATTATCATGTCAAATGATGAGTAATAATGATACGATTAATATCATTAGCAGTAATGATGATAAGATTATTGTCATTAGCAGTAATGATGATATCGATATTCAGTGAAATAGAATTACTCGTATTGTTAAATGAATTATCTAAGAGCAGGAGGGATATAACAAGCATATATATATAGAATCCTAAAACAGAAAGTGAATGAAGTACAGGTTACGGAGATTTAAGCTAAGGTAAACATCTCATTAATTATGAGTAGGTTTAAGTGTAATACGAGCGGGCATATAAAAACTCATTATAAAAATCCCAACGAAGGAATGCTCAGTGATTATGTAATAAAATATAAAAATGATAAACTCGAGTGAGAAAATGTAGAATTTGGTGAGTGGGTTTAGAAGAGAATGTATGGGGAAAAATGGAATCTAATGCAGATAAAAATAAGGTATTGAGATTGAGCAGGGGGCAAGACAGCTTGGTTTACGTAACTGTTAGTCTCAACTGAGGTTAATCTAGGGAAAGTGAACACTGCAGTGGATGGAACTATGGGAACTAATGCGAACAATGTCATGGGTGAGGGGGCAAAGGTTACCGGTGCTTTGATGAGGGTATAAAAGGGAAAATCCATCTGCGAAGGAAACGAAGAGTATGTTTCAGGGTACAGAAATCCCCACGGTGCTGTAAAGGGTAAAGAGTTGATCGTGTTGAAAATCATATTGCGAGAGACGTGTGGCAGAAAGATGAGTGTGATCGAGCGAGCTGAAGAGGGTGTACTGAAATGGTCTGGTCATATGGAGTTGGTGAGAGAAGTGCGACTGACGAAGAAGATGCACGTTTCAGAAGTGGAGGTAGAGAGGGGAAGTGGGAGATCGAGAGGATGAAAGGAGGAAGTGAAAGACGCTCGAGTTATCGAGGATCTGAACGTACAAGAAGATAAGAAACGTGCATGGAACTGAGAGAATTAAGAGTCCTGTGGTATACGGGGAGCGACGTGCATGAGTGTGAACAGGGGGCTCTAGGTATCGGTGGATGTGAGCTCATGAAGGCAGGAAGCTGCGAAGCGGACAGATTTGGAACTTAAGGTAGATGATGCATGAGTCCGCCAGACTCGAAGTTAGAGCGAGGGAACTTGTGTTCCGTAAATAAACACGGTCGTCAACGAGATGCGGGACTCCACCATGGCCGCCTGCTGCTAGATTTTTATCTTATGTTCTTTAGCCCAGTGTCCACTATTCACCGCTACATAACATCAAACCAAAATCAAGTCAATTCTGTGTTTTCTTGTATCAATTAACCGGATGGAAAAAAAAATAATTTGTTTGATAAGTAACTTGTAACGTCAAGAACGGGACTTGTCGAGGGTGCTTGTGTCAGGCAAGATTAGGCGAAAAAGACACAGCTAATCACTGAAAACGTTTACCCGAGAAACGTTTAAAACAAGAATATGAGAGAAAAATCCTTGTTGTAGGAACATGAAGGTTCTTTTCCAGCCAGACGTATACACGACAAACACATCAACCTACACGCTTAAGTCAAGACGGGAAAACAATGACCAGTCTCTACTCTCACGACCTTCATACACTAAACTCTTGTACATGAGGCAGCAGAGGCGTCAGTCTACTAGCTTCAGGGAACCATTCACAACTGTACATATGCCACGACAAGAACCCATTACCTGACTGATAACGTGAGAGAAGCAGTGATCGTCATCTACGTACCTCTGTCCCGCCACTATACATAGTGATAATTAACTTTTAGTAGTTACCGCTTTGTATTGTACGGGGGAGTGAGTTTTACCCGGGAGTGTAGCCACCTACTTGTACCTATCATTTTGTACTATACCGGGAGGGAGTTTTACACTCGCAGGTCCCCATCTCTTAAACGATTCCTACTATCATACAGCTTCTTAAACTCATCCTGGTGCCTGTCTGTTTGTACGATAACTCGGGGGCAATACATGGTAGAAACTTCCTACTAACGCTATACGTACCCCACTGTGAAGGTGACGAACTGATTAAAGTGTACGTGGCCGTCTCAATTTGCATATCAGTGAGGAAAAATAGATTTCAGTTACTATAACTCAGTAGTCCTGAATGATACGAAATTCACATGTGTATATCGAATATGTTGTAATAAATATGTATTACCTCCCTGGGGATAGGGGAGAAAGAATACTTCCCACGTATTCCCTGCGTGTCGTAGAAGGCGACTAAAAGGGGAGGGAGCGGGGGGCTGGAAATCCTCCCCTCTCATTATTTTTTTTTTTTTTATTTTTCCAAAAGAAGGAACAGAGAAGGGGGCCAGGTGAGGATATTCCCTCAAAGGCCCAGTTCTCTGTTCTTAACGCTACCTCGCTAACGCGGGAAATGGCGAATAGTTTGAAAGAAAAAGAAAGAAAAAATATGTATTAATCAGGGACGAATATCGTGGTACACAAGTTTTTGACAGTTCATCAGCTTATTCTACCATATGTCTGACCCATGGACGTACATTAGACAACGCAAGTGGCTCTGGTGTATACATGGAAATCACTACCCACTCTAGGATAACAAGACAAGATGTACAGACGAGTCTTAAGACTGAAAGGAAAGTCACCGTTCGTCTATTTTTTCTCCTAATGTGGAAGTATACAGGTCTCATGGCTGATTTTTCATGCTGAAGACAATCGAGAAAATATCTGATAATAGATCGATCATTTAGACACTGTGAGCGAAAGTATTATCAAGCTTCATCTCACGACTTGTCCTCACTTGACGCGTGTAAGATTCAAACAGTCTATCCTTGATATCATATTCATGGTAAATGGTCTGCAACAATCCACTGTCATACCAGATGTCATCAGATGTGTGTGTGTGTGTGTGTGTGTGTTTGTGTGCGTGTGTGTGTGTGTGTGTGTGTGTGTGAGAGAGAGAGAGAGAGAGAGAGAGAGAGAGAGAGAGAGAGAGAGAGAGAGAGAGAGAGAGAGAGAGAGAGAGAGACGTTTCATAATAACAACTTGAGTAAATTCAAATCTCCTGCCTCACATGAGCTGAACTACTCGTGTTTACCTTTGACTTTTTCGCTTGCGTATGATCATGACACCTGCACACGTATACGTTATAATGAGGGCCAAAATCCAGCACCTTCAGACACTGCAGTGCATGTGACACACGAAGCGTGGGGAGGTGTGTTTTGTCATTCTTCACAAGAACGTAACATCATCGTCCACCTCAGGTTTATAAAAAGACGGAAGTTCATATGCTCAAAGCGTATGAAATCCTCCGTTTCTCAGACAGCTGTGTAGCACTGAGCACACGCGTAATTCAGTAAAGTGACTGGAGGACACAATTTGCTGGAAGAGTCCCTCACCCGCCACTATCATGCTTGAGTAAGAATTTGCTCTTTTTGAAATTCATTCACAAGAGTACAACAGCCCGAGTGAGTGAGGATTATGCAGTTCACACATGCTACAATATACTTACATGAAGAATAAGAACTTCTTGTTGTCACTGTCTCTTGCCAACAAGTACGAGATGCAATATAAATGATAACCTCTTCGAGATTGCTTGGAATGCCTCGAGAGAGTGTTCGGTAGTGCCTGGAGGAAGTGATTGGTACTGCCTCGAGAGTCTTTGGTTCTACCTCGAGAAGGGTGCTCGGTACAGCGTAGAGCAAGCATAATACTGCCTCAGGAGAATGCTCAGTACTGCCTCGAGAGAGTGCTTGGTACTGCCTCGAGAGAGTGCTTGGTACTGCCCCGAGTAAGTGCTTGGTATTGCCTCGAGAGAGTGCTTGGTACTGCCTCGAGTAAGTGCTTGGTACTGCCTCGAGTAAGTGCTTGGTACTGCCTCGAGAGAGTGCTTGGTAAATCATCCAACCAAGTCACTGACACAATAATTCATGTACTTTCGATCACGTATGATACCTCAGTCTTTGCTCGTCCTGGATCTTGACTGACGTATTGATCGAGTACCTCTCCCTCCACCAAGCTTTACATGAGAAAGATACGCTTCTTGTACGCTCTAATCTTATTCCTTTCCCATTTACCAGAGCTTTCAAAGCCTCTCTCAACCTCAACCTTCTCATTATGGTCCAGCCACAGCAAACTTCACTACCGAATATTTAACCTCATCCAAGACTTCCAGGTCTTCACCATGGGAACTGGTTTTACAGTCTGACTTGTCTTTAAAAAAAAAAAAAAAAAAACTAGCGCTTCATTCCAATTCATGTTCTCCTTCAGCATCTTCCTCCTACACATCATCGAACCTGCCAACCAAACTATCCGACTCTTCTGAATCAGCTAACAGTACAGCGTCATCTGCATACAACAGCCGCAAATTCCGTTCTATTTCTCCACAGTTAAGTATCATACCACAATCACCCCACTTCATTATCATCTCGCACAATGCCACATCCAGAAACATTAAGTAACCATGATGACATCACACAACCTTGACGCACTCCCACATTCATCTCAAGCCACTCACACATACCCCAGCACTTTCTCTCACACATGCACGCCTTCAATCACGAAAGCTTGTAGCAGCATATCAATGTCTTCCACGCACAACATACATACAGTCAATACCTCCTAATGTACCTTCCTATTCGCACTACCACGTGCCTTATCTATATCCATAAATGCTTCATTTACCTTTATAGACTCTAAAACTTTGTCTACTACTCGTCTAAGTGCAAAAATCTGATCCACACACCCTCTTTCCTTCCTGAACCCATCTCGTTCTTAAATCAAAAAGGTGTTTACCTGCCTTTTAACACGACTAGTCATTATCCTGCCATACACTTTACAATGACTTCTACTCCGTCTTACCTTTGTGCAAGCAGGACAACAGCGGTCTTCGTGGAATCATCAGGCATCCGACCACATCTCAATGCTTCCATACATACATTCCAGATCCACTCCAATTATCATTTCACCTCCAGCATTACCATATCGCTCACCAGATTATCATCATCAACACCTACGCCCCCCCACTCACGAAAGGAACATACAAGGATGAAGAAGCTCTCTGGGGAAGTAACCTAACAGAGCAGAAGTCCTTGATATGATACCAGACACGCAGGAGAGCAAAGGAAGGGCTCCTCCATCCCTTGCGCAAGACTTGGTACTCTGTACTATCGCCCACTATACCCTCAACGTGGCCCACACAACCAACTAACACGGGTTAGAGTCAGACGTTCACATCACATCAGTTGTTTGTCGCAACAGATGTCGTTCACGAACGTGGATTTCTCACGAACAACAACAGCAGCACGAACGTCTTTGGATTGTGTGGCGGCGAGTTCCGTGATAATATGAAGACGGGAAGACATGTTGTTAGCATAATCTTAATGTATCATCCGACCAGTGCCGGATCCCGATGAGATTGCCTTAAACATCCGTGACTCTCGTAATCGTCAAATTCATCTCAAGTTTTTAAACTGTCAGTGATGTTAAGATTCAGATAGGGGGGCTGGCTGGCTATTGCTTCCTACCTTACCATAACCCGGACGACAGAGCAAGTTTGATTTGTTACTCAATATCGTACATTTTCATTTCGGACATTCATTGTAACCTAAGGAACATGCAGCTCATATCATTCTGATCGTATCTCGCAGTAATTACTAGGGGGGAAGGGTGTGGCAATGTATCAGGCCACAGACTCACACAGAACGGAGGATCAGACCACAGACACACACAGAACGGGGGATCAGACCACAGACACACACAGAACGGGGGATCATACCACAGACACACACAGAACGGGGCATCAGACCACAGACACACACAGAACGGGGGCTCAGACCACAGACACACACAGAACGGGGCATCAGACCGCAGACACACACAGAACGGGGGCTCAGACCACAGACACACACAGAACGGGGGATCAGACCACAGACACACACAGAACGGGGCATCAGACCACAGACACACACAGAACGGGGGATCAGACCACAGACACACACAGAACGGAGGATCAGACCACAGACACACACAGAACGGGGATCAGACCACAGACACACACAGAACGGGGGATCAAACCACAGACACACACAGAACGGGGATCAGACCACAGACACACACAGAACGGGGGATCAGACCACAGACACACACAGAACGGGGGATCAGACCACAGACTTAAGATACATTAAAGAGTGTTTGAGACAGACCAGTGGCCTCGTCTCGGAGGCCACCTCTCTCTCTCTCTCTCTCTCTCTCTCTCTCTCTCTCTCTCTCTCTCTCTCTCTCTCTCTCTCCTCCTCATGGCCACATGCATAATGCATACGTTACTGTACAGTAAATCTTTTACTCTCTCATGATCGTATTCTTCATTCCGAAAAATGATCTTTTCACAACCGGATGCACTCCATCTACTTTGCTCACCCTTAAGAAAAAAAAGAAAAAAAAAAAAGCCAAATCGTTATTTTCCCATTATTCAATCATCATAATTAAGAATAATGACGTAAATCACTGCACTTCATCTGGACTTAAGGCATCGGGCAAATTGGTGTTGTCATACAATGCTGTGAACAGTCACTTCTTCTCTATGACGTGAATGTTTAACTTAAGAGAAATAAAACTGATTTAAGGGCCATTCAGCAGTCGAGAGGCAAGATTTAACTTAATCTACACTGATCTGAAGATGCCGAGTCAGCCAGACAGATTCTGACCGACGTGGGAGCACGTCGTCTATCCCCTGCCTTGCTACTCGACGCGTCACACCCTCAATTCAAAAACTACTCCTAAATTTCTAAACTGATCAATTTCACAGCGGTTTAGATCCATTCATCTAGGTAATGATAAATGGATCACTGCGTCTCCATGCCTCTAGACACACACAAATATCTGACGTCGGCTGATAATGAAGTTGAGTTATACAGAAAAATGTTAATCCGAAATCGTAAATTAAGCCTTAACTTAGTTATAACTTGACGCTGACGGCCTTAACGACCCCTGGCACTCTTGGCTGGTTTGGTGGGCTTGAGGTCTTATGAACTGCCATTGAAATCGTCAAGTTATAACCATCAATCAAAAACGTCATCAGTATCAGTTGTCCAGGATTAATCTAAGGTCGTGCGTGTTCTCACAGTGTGTATGCGGTCCTTCCTCCATGCACTTGAAGGACCCGAAGCCCAAACCAACAACTAAATTCAATATTTGTCGCATTTGATGTGTAACTAAGACATGTATGAACTTCTGGCTTATGGACCAATCAAGAGTCGCCAGCCATTACATACACAATACGTGTTGTGTAACTTATGGCTGAGCGAAAAGGTCGTATGGCTGAGAATCCCAAAGTATTAGAATTCCAAACAGGCGTTATGGACGCACTTCCTCCGCGGATCGAAAAGCCACTATCTTTGGGGACAAGGCTGGAGGGGACCACGTCAAGGGAACTACCCAGTTGTCTGTAGGAACAAGTAACAGCCATCAGTGCTCAGTGTTAGCAGTGGCTTTGTTGATCCTTACCTACATTACTTCCGATGGCTTAGGAAGAATGACTGGTTAGCAGTGGCTATTCTGCCGACTAATCGGTACCGGTGGGTCAAATACTATTTTGCCAACTAGTTTATTTTTCTTCGTTTCAATTCTATTACTGGAGATATAATTTTTTTCACAGAAGAACTGTTATTGCAAATACTGACATCCATACAAACATCATTTCTAATAAGCATAAAAAGATCCATTTTGACCGCAATTAGTCCACCTGGGTCGCCAGCTTGAAGAGTTACCGAAAAATCTTTTTTTTACAATTAAACAGTTAACACAGCATCATCCACCCTAACCCAGGAGGCTCCACCCTCTGCCCTCCAACCCCACCCCAACCCTGGGCCTCCCTCACCGTCACCCAGTGGTGACACAAAGACCAAATAAACAACATCGAAAGTAAACCACTCGACGAGTGAACATTCATCGGCAAAAGCGACCACCACGTAAAGTACATGCTAGTCGAAAGTGTAGCAACGTCTACCGTGATACAGACAATACGTAACAGTAGTGAAGTAGATGGCAGAAATAAAAGAAGTTCAGTTTGATAATACGGACGACGGATACGATGGCTAGGTAAAGAAGAACGCGAACTGGATTGCTTCAACGGCCTTTGACATTACCACCTGCAAAAGACGTGCGAGACGTAATGGCTGAAACATGAACAGGGATATGGATCGGACGACTCTAGTGGAAAGCAAACCACGTCATTGTGTGTCCTTAACGACGTGATGGGCTTGGAAAAGCAGACGCTCATAAACGATATCTGACAACGAACGCTCGACATTAGCTTGCTCACTTCACTCGTGGAAACGCACAACACAGCCAGAAAGGGGGGTCCGAGGAAGTGAGGGGAAATTATACCACCAGAGGTACGTGGAACGAAACGTTGCGTGGAGAGGAGAGAAGCCCTCGAAGACCCTCCACCTACAGAGGAGAGGTGAAGGGAGATACATGACAACCATCTTGATATGTTCCCCCGGGGATCCGTGAGGATGTCGACCCACCACCACCTCAAGCAAGAAGGCAAGACTCAGTTACATGGCATGACAACATGAAGGGATACGTGGAAATATTCCGTGAGTTTGAGATCAATGGAACATGTTGAATGTGGAGATTTGACTGCGAGCTATAGAATGGAATAGAATGGGAGTCGTGCGAGCATACACGTTCCTCCCAGTGTATATAGTGGTAATGATCATTAGACAATCCCACGACCACCTTCTATGGGGGCTCCTGCAGATCACCCGAGGCTGCACTCCACCCAGGAGCAGGGACATGATGGACTCCTATCGAGCGATAAGTTCCGTCCGCTTAAGATGATGCAGCCTTCACAAAGATGATATCCGGCGACACCCACGTAATTATAGACAGAATAATAATGATGATAAGTATAATATATATATATATATATATATATATATATATATATATATATATATTTTTTTTTTTTTTTTTTTCAAACTTCGCCATTTCCCGCGTTAGCGAGGTAGCGTTAAGAACAGAGGACTGGGCCTTTGAGGGAACATCCTAACCTGGCCCCCTTCTCTGTTCCTTCTTTTGGAAAAAAAAAAAAAGAGAGGGGAAGATTTCCAGCCACCCGCTCCCTCCCCTTTTAGTCGCCTTCTACGACACGCAGGGAATACGTGGGAAGTATTCTTTCTCCCCTAACCCCAGGGATAATATATATATATATATATATATATATATATATATATATATATATATATATATATATATATATATATATATATATATTCCTATGAGTCCCCGTGGAATCATAGGAATATCTTAATCACGCGCAAAATTGTGATCCTTTCCAATATATATATATATATATATATATATATATATATATATATATATATATATATATATATATATACAAACACACACACCAGCAGGACTCCTGAGCATGTCAGTACGACCCTTGGGTTTAATGACCTGGTCGAAGGTCAGGACATTACATTCAAGGGTCGTACCGTCATGGTCCAGCACCCCACACTTGTGCTCAACACATCTGGAACGATATGCATTTACATTATACTTGGGACGATATTACACAAGCTAATCAGGGACTTGACCTCACTTATCTACCAGGGGTCGGCAGTTTATTACCACCTCTACATATAAAACCAGTATAGTTATTTCTGACATTCCTCTAAAAGATAGGCCTTCGTGCAGGCGAGGACAGGCTGACTTAATACCCGTCTTGTATATGCAGGCCTCCCAAGCAAGGCCACAGACGCGGCTACAAAGACAAATGAACATCGTGTATAATGATGAGGGCAGAACAGCGCCAACACCTCCTGCATTATGGATGTTTCTGGCTTGACTATCAACATCTACATCATCACTGAGTCAGAGTTCGTAACAATCATATATATATATATATATATATATATATATATATATATATATATATATATATATATATATACACACACGCAACATTCATCTCACTTCCAGTGTGTATAGTAACCGTGGTGGTTATTTGGCCGACTAGTCAGCATCGGTGGGTCGAACACCTTCCTGACCAGTTTATGTTCGACATGTTCGTCTTGCTTTGCGCCGCCTCCAGCTTACGCTGAGGTAAGGCAGGCTTGCGGGTGCCGGGGTAACATTAGGGCATAGGTTCTCCGGGGACCCAAGGTGAACTTAATGTAATTCAAATTCAGTTCTTCACTCCTTAGAAATGGGATACTAGCATGAATCTCAATATTTCCATGAGCTTTTCTTCATTACGAAAAGACGGTAGTCTACTAGGAAAAAGGAAATGATAAAAGAAAGTATACTGTTCAGCGAAACAGTATGCAACCTATCGGCGTCAAGTAGCAATTGAAACGGCATCGTAATGCAGTGTCGTGCAAGACAAGTTTTTACTGTACTGCGTACGGGAGCACTGGTTCAGCTCTCTTTCTATCGTGAAGCACTTACATCTATCTTCTTGAATATTAAGTAGCTGTTGCAACGCTTTTGTGCGCGATATATATATATATATATATATATATATATATATATATATATATATATATATATATATATATATATATATATATTTTTTTTTTTTTTTTTAATTTTTTCCAAAAGAAGGAACACAGAAGGGGGCCAGGTGAGGATATTCCCTCAAAGGCCCAGTCCTCTGTTCTTAACGCTACGTCTCTAATGCGGGAAATGGCGAATAGTTTGAAAATATATATATATATATATATATATATATATATATATATATATATATATATATATATATATATATATATACATATTGGAAAGGATCACAATTTTGCGCGTGATCAAGTATATTCCTGAGTCCACGGGAAAATGAAACACGATAAGTGCACTTGGGAACTTATCGTATTTCACTTTCCCCGTGGACTCAGGAATATATATATATATATATATATATATATATATATATATATATATATATATATATATATATATATATATATATATATGTATATGTATATGTATATATATATATATATATATATATATATATATATATTGGGGAAGAGCAGTGCGGTTTCAGAAGTGGTAGAGGATGTGTGGATCAGGTGTTTGCTTTGAAGAATGTATGTGAGAAATACTTAGAAAAGCAAATGGATTTGTATGTAGCATTTATGGATCTGGAGAAGGCATATGATAGAGTTGATAGAGATGCTCTGTGGAAGGTATTAAGAATATATGGTGTGGGAGGCAAGTTGTTAGAAGCAGTGAAAAGTTTTTATCGAGGATGTAAGGCATGTGTACGTGTAGGAAGAGAGGAAAGTGATTGGTTCTCAGTGAATGTAGGTTTGCGGCAGGGGTGTGTGATGTCTCCATGGTTGTTTAATTTGTTTATGGATGGGGTTGTAAGGGAGGTAAATGCAAGAGTCCTGGAAAGAGGGGCAAGTATGAAGTCTGTTGGGGATGAGAGAGCTTGGGAAGTGAGTCAGTTGTTGTTCGCTGATGATACAGCGCTGGTGGCTGATTCATGTGAGAAACTGCAGAAGCTGGTGACTGAGTTTGGTAAAGTGTGTGGAAGAAGAAAGTTGAGAGTAAATGTGAATAAGAGCAAGGTTATTAGGTACAGTAGGGGTGAGGGTCAAGTCAATTGGGAGGTGAGTTTGAATGGAGAAAAACTGGAGGAAGTGAAGTGTTTTAGATATCTGGGAGTGGATCTGTCAGCGGATGGAACCATGGAAGCGGAAGTGGATCATAGGGTGGGGGAGGGGGCGAAAATTTTGGGAGCCTTGAAAAATGTGTGGAAGTCGAGAACATTATCTCGGAAAGCAAAAATGGGTATGTTTGAGGGAATAGTGGTTCCAACAATGTTGTATGGTTGCGAGGCGTGGGCTATGGATAGAGATGTGCGCAGGAGGATGGATGTGCTGGAAATGAGATGTTTGAGGACAATGTGTGGTGTGAGGTGGTTTGATCGAGTAAGTAACGTAAGGGTAAGAGAGATGTGTGAAAATAAAAAGAGCGTGGTTGAGAGAGCAGAAGAGGGTGTTTTGAAATGGTTTGGGCACATGGAGAGAATGAGTGAGGAGAGATTGACCAAGAGGATATATGTGTCGGAGGTGGAGGGAACGAGGAGAAGAGGGAGACCAAATTGGAGGTGGAAAGATGGAGTGAAAAAGATTTTGTGTGATCGGGGCCTGAACATGCAGGAGGGTGAAAGGAGGGCAAGAAATAGAGTGAATTGGAGTCATGTGGTATACAGGGGTTGACGTGCTGTCAGTGGATTGAAGCAAGGCATGTGAAGCGTCTGGGGTAAACCATGGAAAGCTGTGTAGGTATGTATATTTGCGTGTGTGGACGTGTGTATGTACATGTGTATGGGGGGGGGGGTTGGGCCATTTCTTTCGTCTGTTTCCTTGCGCTACCTCGCAAACGCGGGAGACAGCGACAAAGTATAAAAAAAAAAAAAAAAAAAAAAATATATATATATATGTATATATATATATATATATATATATATATATATATATATATATATATATATATATATATGTATGTATATATATATATATATATATATATATATATATATATATATATATATATATATATATATATATATGACACAAAAATATTGAGTTATACTTATTATCATGTTTGGATGTTTCTCTAACCAGCAAAAACCTAACTTATGGCTAGAATCCTACGCTAATTTAACAGTACAGAATTGCCAAACCCACTAAATTGTCCCTATTCTTTATATTGCTTCCACCATCTCTCAGCAATGCAGACATAATAATTCTGTTTCTGCTTTAATGAGATACTTTTAAGCTATGGTCATTATTCATGATGCCTTGAATTTGCTGCCAAACACAGTTTATAATGTATCGTTCTCTTCTTTATTGAAAGATGTAGATTTCAAATTCTATACAGCTCTTGTGACCGTTCACTCTTAAGACGCTGGTTCCTTGGCAGATCAGTGAATGATAATGAGATGTGCCTTTCTATCAATTGCTATGTCACAACTCGACAGCTGTGGGTAAATTTGAACTTATTGTACCTGTGGTCAGGCAAGCGGATGGTCAGCCTCCGGGGAGGGTAAGGTTGTGTGGTCAAGCGAGTGGGTGGTCAGCTGGGGAGGGCAAGGCTGTGGCTAGGCGAGCGGGTGGTCAGCTGGGGAGGGCAAGGCCGTAGCCAGGCTAACGGGTGGTCAGCCGGGGAGGGCAAGGCTGTGGCCAGGCGAGCGGGTGGTCAGCCGGGGAGGGCAAAGCTAAGGCCTCTGCCTCTTACATTGTTTATTTATCTTTCTTTTCTTCCGTGGAGATTTATGATGAACATACAAAAAAGAAAGAAAAGAAACCGGTCATAAAAACATTCCATAAATGTTAAGATGACTTGGGGACAGAAGAGCCAAAAAGTATGTAAACAAGAATAGAGATGATACAGCTGTAGTGAGATCATCTCTACATAACTTCTAATGTTAAAAATAAGATGGGTTGTTGAATAAAAGAATGTTGGAGTAAACTACACTTCAGCTACTTAACTGTATGATGACAGTGATGGATGATACGGTATTGCCAACTGTAAGCCCTGTTTTTGACATGACTATGTACTTAAGACAACGATCTGAACGTGCAGAGAGCATTTCATCGTACACTAATGAAGTATACAGACCAGTTGTAGCAACATGTAACCAGGCATTACCTTTGTGTATATGTTACCAACAGATTATCCTCAAAGATGTCTTCATCAGGAACTCCGCCACCCTCTGACGATGTCACTACGTTGACAGTCGATAGACACGAAATCAAACTCATTTTCTTTGACTCAAAATTCATGAAGCATTGCTCCTTTGTATAGCTCTATCATCTATATGATTCGATGATGCTTTTCGGGCCCCCCATTCCTACAGTATCTTTCTTTTTTACGGTGGAGTCTCCAGTCACGGACACAAGTCTACATAAAGGCGGGTTCTTAACTGAAATACGGAGAGTTTAGTGAAAGGGAATCAGAAAAGACAAGGGAAAGTATCTACGAATTTTGGATGAAGTGGAAAAAACCTGTCTTTTAAAATGCGCCAAGTCGCAGTTGTTGGAAAAGACATGAGAGGTCAGAGAGTTTCAAGGCTTCAAGGTATTGGGAAAGAAACAATTATCAAAGCGACCCACCCCTGAGCTGCCGACGGCCAAACAGTAATCATGTGACGCAGCAGCTTGCCGAGTAATGCGTGGTCTATCTAGTGGTGGGGGCACGCAAGCAGCCAGTTCTCGGGAGTAAAACCCAAAGTAATACCTACTGAAGAGGGAAAGAGAAGCAACACTGCGGCGTAGGGCAAGGGGGTCAAGTTTTGAAATTAAGCCTGGGACAGTTTATGGGTTAGACTACTTGCGACTCAACGTTGTCAAACAAGGATACAGAGCTAGAACCACCCCAGATGTGAGAGCAGTACTCCATTCAAGGACGGATCAATCGTTTGTATAAAACGAACAACTGTTCGAAAGGAATGAAATTTCAACAACTAAACAGGACTCCCACCTTCTTAGAGGCAGACTTAGCTATTTCCGTAATGCGGAGTTTCTAAGAAAGAGTAACGTTACAGTAAAACCAAGTATGCTTATTGGGTTAAGAGGTGGAATTAACTAGCAGTCAAGTCAGAGGGAACAGTATTGATGAATTCTAAGTAGAGGGATGGGCAGAAACTGGGCCACGGGGGTATTAAACTAAACCAGATTTCAACTACCTCTCTGAGATGTCCTGTTCATAGCTGAGTTCATTGAGGTCTCCGCACCTGAGAAAGTCCGGTGGATGTAGAGAATAACTGCAGAGCAGTGGCTTATCGTGTACTTTGAGGATTCATAAAGGAATTAGATTCTCTTACGTACATGGCTTTTGTTATCTGTGGTCTTTGTAGGGTCGTGGCAATGTTTCACTATTATTGTGTTTTCAGTAAGAAGCTGACGAGTGAGATTTATGCAATGTTGATGTTGCATATATAGTTAAAGACTTCTGTTTTGAAGATGAAGATGGCAAGCGTCGACTGAAATCACACCGATGGAGTTCACTTTGTTTTGAAGTTTACAACCTTCAACTGGGCAGGAGTATTTGTAAACTATACTGTTAGAATACAGTGGCTCTATGTGAGGTTGTTTCTCACAATGTAGTCACTATAATTATATATATATATATATATATATATATATATATATATATATATATATATATATATATATATATATATATATATATATATATATTCCTATGAGTCCACGGGGAAAATGAAACACGAAAAGTTCCCAAGTGCACTTTCGTGTAATAATCATTTGGTAAACATGTTTACCAAATGGCGTCCTAGCTTCGTCTCTTCGATGTATATCAACTGAGTTATATTTCTCTCTTGTGTCTCCCCTGATGATGTTATTATTACACGAAAGTGCACTTGGGAACTTTTCGTGTTTCATTTTCCCCGTGGACTCATAGGAATATCTTGGTCACGCGCAAAATTGTGATCCTTTCCAACAATATATATATATATATATATATATATATATATATATATATATATATATATATATATACATATATATATATATATATATATACACGGCTTTTTTCACACAGTTCTAATGATAACAGAATGGCCTTATGAACATGTCAAAGTTCATTCTGTACTTCGATTACGTACAGTCATCGTTTTATTAACATTTTGTGACAGTCAACCTTTGGCACTTGTGAACAGTTTGTAAGTGAATTTGAAAGGCGTGCTGGGAGCAATGGTGGCACAGTGATAACCCATTAACCAACTACTGATGACAGCGGGCTAAAGTCATGTCGGGCTAAAGGGAACATGTCCATCACTTTCTGAATTATCATCACATTCATTTATGACTTTACTAGTCGCCAGTGATGCCCAGTTCTTGACACCGCATTACCGCTCATCATTTGTGATCAGCTGATAAAGATGTCACGAGGTGGAGTGCTGCATAAACCTTACTTTACAGATATATCTACACAATCATTTTGCAAATGCTGTAGAATTCATGGGACGCCCAACCTAACTACTGCCTGTGCTGACCGCGTGTGTGTGTATGTGCGTGTGGTGAGGAGAGGGAGTGTTGGGGTTGATAATTAGATCTGCACATGCTGGAATGCTTGACTGCTACTCAGATCATACGCTTCCACTGTGTCTGGCATTTGAAAACCATGAACGAGTACTGTTTAAAACGGAGTACACACACACACACACGCACACACAGAAAAGAATGAGTTTGACGTCTTTGGCGATGATTCACTGAATCCTACGATAGATTTACCTCTGTATTATGTCATCACCCACCGACATGGGCACAACACGCTCTATGATGTAAAAAAAAACAGATGAGGAATCGTATGAACTGTTCGTATGCCTCACTCACACTCCTCTTATTGCCATACCGAGTTTATCATCCGAATACGTTATCTCTGTATGATAAATCTAGCTGTATATGCTTCTTCATCCCTTGATGGTTGGTATTCATTTACTCAATATCATTCTTATTCACAAATGAATATTCGGCATTACACCAGGGCCACACACCAGATAATCTTAGAATTTTCATTATACTTATGAGACTGTCAATTCCTCTCTCATCCTAAAAACATCTTTAAGATGAAGTGATGCAACGCTAGCCAGAGGCAAGGTCTTGGTTGTGTCTTGATAACGGGAGCCTCAGAGAGTGACGTACCTCACTGCTGCTATCATGAAGCCTTCGCTTGCTTAGGTTGTCGTCCTGGGTAGACACAGGGCCGCCAGCAGCTGATCCCGGCTCTGGCGAGGGTCGGCACACAGCCCGCCAGGCCAGACCAGGCTCAGGGGTGGGTTGGAAGGCTCGAGTATAAGACGACAGACGACAACAAATGATATAATTTCTATACCATTCATCATCAATATACAGTTATTTCTAAATTTGTATATTGATTGCTAAATTTCATCTCCCTTCATCCGAGTACCCGGGTTTATGCTTCCACACCGTGAATAAACACTGGGTCGTCCAGATAACCTGGATATCATGGGGCGCCTTAAACAGCTTCACCTCAAGGACGAATTTAATACACTTTAATCTCACGATGTTTTACCAAGACCATAAGTAAGACAAAGAAATATGCCACGGGAATAGTATTTCCCCGAACTGCACAGCCTGGTATTGAGGAGTGGACAACGTGGTGTCAAGAATTTCGTGAACCATGGCTCTAATCAGCTGGATTTATGTTAACCAGGAGCAGGTTAAGTCAGTACGAGGAGGAGGAGGCAATACTTCGTCTCCCCAACCTAGCCAGCGGGAGGTGAGCCAATCTGATTGGCTAAGACCATATTTATTACCCATGTCCAAGGCGGTCCACTCATTCTGACGCAAGTGGGAGGCGAAGACGGATGTTTTGCCCGGGGCCTAGCGAAGAGCAGAATAAACCCAAGCCTGTCTCTGATTATGACATTTACAAGATATCAAGAGGTCCATCATGATGCCATCCAGTGGCTATATCACTTATCAAACCCACAGCTACTGGGATCTCCCTCCATCCACTTGCTGAAGGAGGTCGTCATTCGGAGGCTGGCTGAGTTCAGGTCAGACTAGCTGGTGTCAACCGCCAGAGACAAATAAAGATATTACTCATAATCGGTAAATAAATCTATCGGCAACAAGTGACGACGAGGCATTGGAGGCATCATATTGACACATACTGTACATTAACCAATCACAGCGTCTTACGTAATGACTTCAAACTGTCAGCCACTGGCAGCAGAGTTCGTCAGTGTCGTCAGACAGTGACGTAAAATGAATCAACCAACCAAAGCATTGCTTTCCGCTGTTGTCATTTATATTAACAGATTATACCATATCCCTTGCGATTTTGCATTTTTTGCGTCGGACTCAATGTAACACAGACTGCCAGGAGGGAAAGTGCTCTTCACCAAAGACAGACATGACTACAGACAGCACTCAAGGGACGCTGCTGGTTTACCCAGTGTTCTCCAACTAATGTACTAGGTTCTCTTTTTGCCTCATCGTTGGCCAGTATGTTGGCATGTCTAGGTGCCCAGATCTGGATAATGATTTTAGCGTAGGCAAACAGATCATAAATACTGCTGCTCCCTGTGCTCTCTCTCTCTTTCTGTCTGCTGGCTTAAAGTGAGTTTACTCTTCCTAGGAAATGACGCAAAATCCTAAGAATAGGTTCGTTCACCGCTCGAAAATACTGCAAAAGTCTATAAATGTACACATGAGTATATATATATATAATATATATATATATATATATATATATATATATATATATATATATATATATATATATATATATGCCACTCCAGAGTTAATGCAAGGGTTCCACAGCCTCAAAAATGAAGGTCAAGAAAGTTCTCATTCGATAACTGAAGTGTTTTTAAACCTCATGTATATATTTCGCAGAGGCTGTATCATCGTCTGCTGACCATAGGGAGTACAATCTGGAGGCAATTATATATATATATATATATATATATATATATATATATATATATATATATATATATATAGAGAGAGAGAGAGAGAGAGAGAGAGAGAGAGAGAGAGAGAGAGAGAGATTGAAATCGTCTGGACATGTGAAAGGAATGAGAGATGAAAGGTTGACAAAAAAAAAAGATATACGTATCAAAAGTAGACGGAACAAGGAGAACGGTGACACCAAATTGGAGATGGAAGGATGGAGTGAAAAACTTTTGAGCGATAGGGACTTGAACATGCAAGAGGGTGAAAGGCGTGCACGGGATAGAGTGAACTGGAACGATTTGGTATAAAGGGGTCGACGTGCTGCCAGTCATCTGAACCAGGGCATGTTAAGTGTCTGAGGTAAACCATGGAAAAGTCTGTGGGGCCTTGTTGTAGATTGGGGGGGTTGTGGTTTCTGTCCATTACACAGGACAGCTAGAGAATGGACGTGAGCGGATGCGGCCTTTCTTCGTCTGTTCCTGGAGCTACCTCCCTGACGCCAGAAACGGCGATCAGGTGTGTATATATATATATATATATATATATATATATATATATATATATATATATATATATATATATATATCCCTGGGGATAGGGGAGAAAGAATACTTCCCACGTATTCCCTGCGTGTCGTAGAAGGCGACTAAAAGGGGAGGGAGCGGGGGGCTGGAAATCCTCCCCTCTCGTTTTTTTTTAATTTTCCAAAAGAAGGAACAGAGAATTGGGCCAGGTGAGGGTATTCCCTCAAAGGCCCAGTCCTCTGTTCTTAACGCTACCTCGCTAATGCGGGAAATGGCGAATAGTTTGAAAGAAAAAAAATATATATATACACCAGATCACGTGGATCAATGTACGTTACCTATCTACCTATCTACCTACCTATCTATCTATCCATCCATCTATATATATATATATATATATATATATATATATATATATATATATATATATATATATATATATATATATGGTTTCTTGCGTGCCACTGCCCTTGGCTATACCACGCAATGCTCTTCAAGCCACTGCGTCACAAGATCATGTAGCCGGTGGCAACTGCAGGATAGGCCCGTCCGTCTTAGGTCTGTCTGTTCTTTCTCTCCACAGCTCAACTCTGGTGATATTAATGTTCTCATGCTCTTCCTGTTAACAGCCAAGGCCCGTGAACTGCCCCTGTGATTTAATTCAGTTTTCCACTTGCTCTGGAATTCTTAGATTTTTTTTTCCCCATTTCTCAATTCTCTCTACTTCTTTAGCCTATATATGTACACACACACTTATGTGTGTGTGTGTGTGTGTGTGTGTGTGTGTGTGTGTGTGTGTGTGTGAGAATATGTAATTCACCACAGTAAGGTTCTTAACTTACTGTGATAAATTCGACGGTGAGATCTATTTTACCAATGACAATATGCAATCTCGGGTAACGGATCAAATCCTATCATATGTACCTAAACAGAACTAACCTAAATCAACTGATCTTCGTCTGTTGGTGCCACAACACGACACTGAAGTCTTCAACCGCCCGACCGGTCGTCTTCTTCAACGCATTCTCAACGTTTATAAATACAAAGGATATAAACTTGTAACTGAATCTTTAATACAACGCAAAATGTCACAAGGGGTTGAATCTAATTATCAACCATGTAAATATTACCTCAGGTGATCGAGTAATGTTTACAAATATCAGAAATAAATCCAGGAAATTTTCCATTTTAATCGTGGGGTATCGACCACGGGCACTCGTACCCACATCACGCACGGGTGGGCAGGCCTGCAGTGTACCAGGTACCCAACCCTAAGTAGCCAACCTTCCCCACCAAAGTGGATGATTAACAGGTAGGTTGTGAGCGGGCGGCAAGGGTCAGCTCCTCGAGCAACGAGCCTGTTAATTCATACGTATCAACATTTCATAATCCTCAGATCAGTTTTAGTTATTCGATACTGTAGTAATGTTTAATGTACAATGGTTAGGCATTTGGTCTCGGTCACAGAATGAATTACCAGCTGCCACCAACTAAGAGAACTCCGTTTCCTTTTTACTACAAGCATGACTTTATCCCTCAGACTTAAAAATATATTTCGTAACCAAATATACCAACCAAGACGTAATACAGAAATTTCTGGAACTGATCCCCCGCCCCCCTAAGAAGGAAAACGGCGATAACGTCGGGGAGACTTGCTTATAAATTTAAAAACTGTGGGGAGGGTTTGGTGCTGCTGGTATGGAAAGGTCTCTCATTTTCCCCAGCGAGAACGTTCTATTGTGAGAAATACTATATTCTGTTTTTATCACACAACAACGGCCATTCTACCCGACAGCATTTCTGCCGATCCTACATGATTTTGTGAAATATTTGACGTGGACAGTACGGATACCGGCTCAGTGCCCAGTTAGCAATCAGTGTTCTTGAAACCCAACAACGTACATACATACCTTTTGTTCAAATGATTTGAAATGATCACACTGATAGAATTGTCATATATGTATGTCTGCACTGCTGACTGTACGGGGCTTCATCTGTGGAATGGTTATCCAACGCGGAAGTAATGCATACAATACATGTCAACGAGATTTTGATTTAGTAAATATAAATTTATTGTGTGTGTGTGTGTGTGTGTGTGTGTGTGTCTTGGTTCATCAACTCCATACTCTATCATGACTTTCCTAATAACTATAATCTGGTACATTTTAAAGGACAGGTTTTTTCCCCACTTCTTCCAAAAATGTGTATATACTTTTCCTTCTCTCTTCTTTTTTTTTTTCCAATTCATTACCGTCTCTATATTTCCGTACACAGCCTCCAACGAAAACAAAAATAATTATTTAGACATCGCGACATTAAACGTGTAACTTCATTTATTTTCATGAATTCGCCAATTCCCATTGAATTCGTCATTTATCAAAGGAAGTAATTCCTCACAAATGAATATTTGTAAATCAATAATTGTTAAAGATAATTTCACTACGAAGATGCTACATCTTATGACCTTCACAACACATATACTCAAATAATTAACATACGCATTTATGAGTATATCAACTGTAGATCGTTAATGATTTTTAAGTTTAATGTGGTACAGTATTACTGATATTGACCCACCCTTGACTGCCTTATTGTATCAAAATGAATTCTTCTTTTCCTTGCCAGTCTGAACACTGTAGACGTTGGCGCAGTGAATTAAACGAAGAAAAACTGAAATGCTCATAATACCTAGTGATAGTGTAAATGATCCTACGATAATCTTTATTACTGTAGATGATCGTAGAACAATCTATAATACTGTAAATGATCCTAGATTAACTTGTAACACCTAAAGCCGCTATGGAATTTTTTTTTCGGCCAATAAGTATTTTTCTCATTATCGCTGACTTTGACCGCTGATGAGCCGAAAGCTCATGATGTCCTGTATAACATTTATGTTAAGGAAAAAATGAAGTTAAACGTTTATACAAATGATATAAAACATACAAGAAACATATGACGTTTTCAAAAGTGACATCAAAATCTAAAGTCCTTGCAGGAAACAGATATATGAAGCTTCATAACTGAAGGTTGACTTTGCATGGAGTCAGGAGGCCGCTTTATTTCGAAGTGAAATATTTTCACCCTTGGCATCACGGCAACAAAATATAATGATTTGGGTCTTGTGCCATTCAATAATTTAGATACTGGGAAGTAACCTGATGAACTTTCGAAGCTGGACTCGAGTTTTTCTTTCAAATTATGAGGGAGATTCATTTCTGGGTTGAACCCTCCTATATGTGGCATAATTCAGGTGAAATCCACAGTTGTAGGGCAGGTCTTATGCCAACCAGTTCTTTAGATGCTGGAGACAACTGCTATAAGCTTCAGTGAGGAGGTGACGGAGAGTCTCCAATCTGTGATCAAGGTAGAACTGACGGTTGAAGCTGACTCCCGAGACGGAAGACGAACGGACAGACAGACGCTCCAAAGAACCATGCGATTCTTAAGCGTCTTCCATGCTACTCAAGCCACAGAGAAAGTAACTATGAGAAACTTATACCTTCTGAGCACTTACGCATGACGGTACAGCCCTGGAGCATGACGGTGCGGCCCTTATGCAGGATGACCTGGTCTATGACCTCAAGGGTCATACTGTGTTCAAGAGGTGGTAAAGGTATAGCCTGACTACAGGTGAAACTGAATAGGTTCAGACAAGGTACCAGCTACCGAAATCATCCCCACCAGCGGAAGAACATGATGCTCAGCAGCGAGGCCATGACCGTCTCAAGACCAGACGACCTGTGACTCTGACTTTCTTACCGTCCTCAAGAACTACAGCATTACCCTAGTGCGCGTCCCTCAACACCTTGCTTGCACCTGACCCACGCACCAACATACCAGCCAGGCCACGAGTTCGAACCTTATTCCCGTTCCCCCCATTTGTCCTGCTTCACCGAGATGACTCACCACACCCGTGCGAAAAAAAGGACTCACCATGTATGTGTACGACATGACTCACCGGCTTTCCAAGGCGACTCACCAGCTATGTGACACGAGTCGCCAACCTAACGATGCGACTCACCATCCTTACGACATGACTCACTACACCTACAACATAAGTACACCAGCATGACTCACAATGACCACGACTGAACTCAATGTCTCCCTATATGACTCACCGTATAAACATGGTTCACCGGGCTCACATGATTCATATGACTCACCAAACTCACATGGTTCACCAGGCTCACATGATTCATATGACTCACCAAACTCACATGACTCACCGAGCGCACGGGTTGGAGTCACGAGTCCGTACACTGACTCACCAACTCGGGGCTGAAGCAATGGCCCGGCAGAAGCCAACAACCAGTGCCAGAGGACCACATGAGAAGGGAGAAAAAAAGTGTAGAGAGGAGAAACTAAATAATTTATCTTTATATTTAGTCCGCGTCTACTGAGTGATATCTACAAACATCTCCAAGTCTCCTTAACTTCCTAACGTACACCTGACGTAACCTTGTGGCGTTGGAAGGAAATCAAAAATGCTTCTTATGAGAAGAGAATTTACTAGTAATGGTACAAGAGGGAAAAACTAAACCAATGAGCCAGAAAAGTACCTACAGAACCACTAGCCAATGTACAGAAGCGTAGGTCTGGCAAGTCATTTACAGAGATCAAAAACAACAATGGTCCTAGGACCGACCCCTGCGTTACGCCGCTGGTGGCTTCACCTGCTTCGAGAAGGCTCGTCTAACATGCCCTCCTTTGATCCCTTCGATCGAGGTAGCCTCCCCGTTATTCCTGCTTGAAGATCCATCATCATTACCAGCCTGCAGAGTGTGAAAATGCTGTCTGGCAATACAGATACAGTCAATCTACCGTGCCTTCCCTTTTGTCGACAAAAGAGCCCAATCTTTCGTAAAAATCTAGGAGGATCGTTACACATGATCACCTGAAACCATATTATCTCTCACGGGAAGTTTTTCTTCAGCAGGAAATTACATTTGCATTCCGATTATCTTCTCTAGTACCTTACAGACCACACTCCGTCAGGGAGAGCGGCCTGTGGAGTGTATGGCCTTCTCTTGATCTCTTATCTTACAGACAAGCAGATATAGACCGTCTGGCCCCTGGTTTGATCGTTCCTTCGGAGGGCTGGGGTGCCGCTTACCAACTAGTTGGTCAATGACCTTAGAACCTTACTCGGAAAGACGCTCCGACGACGAAAATGTATGATGTTTCGCTGGAGATCAGCGGAATGGGATTGTTTACTGGTGTAATTCTCACTCCCTTAGCAGGTCTTCACACACCGTTAGCTTTGAAGTGTCCTGGAAGGAGCACCACCGTTGAGCCGCCTCTCCCAGCAAGGGGCCGCATCAGATGCGTCTCTCAAGACGCTGGTGTAAACAGCTGAACCCTTGATACGCTCGGATCCATTCATAAAACAAAATGCACCTCCCCTCCACTCTTTACGAAGGCGTTTACATGTACTCCAAATCATAGAAAACTTGACATTTGGAATACATTTATCTCACCTATTTGTCTTCCAGATTACAACGCCATGGCCTTCGAGCGGGCAATTCATTTTTCCATTGCAGTACGAACTTTCTGGTCTCCCTATGTGAGAGGTTCCTCGTAAAAAGAAGACGCTCGGTGTCTCCCTGATGCTTACCTCTCCACCAACAGCTGTTGCTTCTGTTTACCGCTACAGTCCAACATGTGATCCGTATTCCGCCAACACAATAACGCCATTAGTTCTTATCTAACCTGATCTTGGCCTGAGCACATTAAGCTGCGTAAGATTACATTAGATTACGTCAGCTTTAGTGATGTATGTAACCCTTGCCAAGGGAACATGGAGTTGTGTAACTCTACGTTAGGTTGACATAGGTTATGATAATGTAGATTACCTCATATAAGCCAGGGCAAGTTAGTTTGTGTACAGTTACATTAGATTAGATTTAGTCAGTATGTTAAGTTATAATATATCAAATGATGCAACTTTGGCTAAGGCACAATGATCGGTGTAAAATTACATTAGGCTAGATTAAGGTTATATGTTTCAGTTTAGTTAACATAACTTTGGACAAGGGACAGGCAGATTACTTTTCTTTGCATTATTCTGATTTTTTTACTCCTTGCCAACTTGAAGGTCAGGCACAATACTAACTCCTATTTTTCAATATTATCTTTAGCGTGCGTCCTATCTGTTCTCTTACAGTACATCTTTATCCTTCATGTCGTCAACTCCAAGCTTAAAATGTCCATTTACCCAAATATTTTCTTTTGCTCTGGAGTCCTCTCGTTCTTCGGGTCACTTTTGACTTCTCGTTGGCCAAATATACACCAAAGCTGATCTGCTTCTTTCCAGCTCACGTATCATCATTCTCGCTGCTTCGCTTAAGAGGCGAGGCTGTTGTTATTCACGTCTGTGGATATCAACTTGTCTACTTGACACTCCCCCTGCTTCGAGAACCATAACTTTTAATTTCCTTGGTTTCTTTGTCTTCCTCGTTTTTTTCTATGTTTTCCCTCATTACTCTTTCTCGTGAGCTTTCGCTTTCCATCATACTGGTCGACCCAGCTCGGTGCACTTGTTCCTCAGGCTTCTTAAGTCAAGTTGCAGGATCGATTGTTGAAGCCATGTCGCTGGCTCACTGAACACTCATCTAGACCTTACTCTGCCTAAATTTCAGGATTACTTCTTCGACTGCCTCACCGGTATGAATCAGCTAATGCTCTTTGTTCGCAACTACATGGATACATACAACCACATGCTAACCCTTAGATCAGTGCACATATATGTGGCTTGGTCCATAGTTCTAACATATCTATAGACGTGAACTTGCCTGACATCTTTCACAGTTTCAAAACATCTCCTCCTACTTCACTAGTTCACGATTCCCAGATTGAATAAGCACCGACTGTCCCCTCTCTCTCTCTCTCCTCCTGATTTCCTATTTGGAGAGAGTTGTCCACTCTAAAGCCCCGTCTCTCGACCTTTATATATATCAACGTTTAGTCATTAAAGCAGGACGAGCAGGACGTAACGATCATAGCAAGATAAGAGTTAACGGTAAGTAGTTGTGCGAAATGCATGTTATCATGTGTTATGTGAAATATGGAGTAGTGTGTGTGTGTGTGTGTGTGTGTGTGTGTGTGTGTGTGTGGAACCCTCGTGTATGTCAGGCAGAAAGAGAAGGCTGTAACCTGAGCCACGTTACAGCCTATAATGTTTCAGAAAGATGATCCCCTCATTCCTGATGACAATACATTGGTCTGTACTGTACTCGGCGCCAGCATGAACCAACACCAGAGTGATGACCAATTGTCAATTCCGATTACGTTATGATCATATTCGATTTCAGATTACAATACTCACTTTTGCTGCTTCTTTCTCAGTTTGTCTGTCATTTTTTTCTGTATCTCCCGCATCAGTGTAGTGATGTAGCCATCCTTAACCACTAGGATAGCGACCATCTACACCTCACACTGTACGGCTGGCTGCTCGATCATCAACTCCTGATATTCTTTCTTCTTTCATACTCGTGCTTTGAGACTTCCCCTTCAATCTGCGATTCTGATTTACTCGCCAAATCCTGAATGTCCCAGAGCACTGTCACGATGCAGCCACACGCGCTTTCCAGAGGAGAAACGGACGTCGCGCAAAACAAATGAAAATGAAATAAAAAAAATGGAAAATAGAAAATGGTTCACTCAGATACCACTTGCAACACTTGCTGGACGCCTGATTCCTAACTTGTAGCTTCGATTTACATCAAGGACACAGCTCCTCGGCCCAGAACTTCACAGTACTCCGGGCCTTCCCTGAGTAATGCCTTTCTTTCTCCCCTGCATAACAAGCCAACGAGGTCGACTCCGTCGTCGTGAAAAGATGTGATCAAAGCCCAGCTCTCACTCCTCTGCCTCTCCACGTCTAAATGTTTTCAGTCGTCTTTTCACACTTGTTTCCACACACGCGTTTCCAGTCAGGTATGTTCTCCCAAACCTGTCTCTATCTTTTTGTGTATCTATGCTGTATAGTTGTAGATACAGCTTATTTCTCTGTTCATGTTTCAGTTTACCCACTCGTACGTCAGTGTAACCGCGTATATATAAATGTCTGTTGTCACCTATTGGTATGGTACATGAAACGGGTTTTTCATTTGCGGGCCACATAACTTGAACTTTCTCTACCGTTATGCAACTTTAAAGCAGTTTTACACCATTCATCCAGCACTCTTGTACTATTGAATATTTTCACTGCATGATTTCTAGCGTCTTCTTCCCTTATCTTACGTGAAGGCCTCAGGGCGATGATCCTTCCATCTTTCACACAACTGTCGGCTGACTTGAAACTTAAAAGACTGTGATCAAGTCACTTCTAACTCCTCTCTCTTCCAAGGTGGGCAAATCCATGACCTCCATCCTCCCACTGTAACTCAGCTCTCTTTCATTCGGTACCATCACTGTCCTCCCCCACCTCTTCCCCACTCACTGGACCTTCTGTGTTATTAAGTTCGTTTTGCTTCTCCAAGTGTGGTGGCAACCTGAGAGGCATACTCTACTTTTGGCCTAACATACGATGCGAACAGTTGCCCGAGTATTCTCTTGTCCATGTCCTTGGACGGCTCTAAAATTTGCAGAGAGACAGTTTCTCTCCTTTACAAGGCAGGGTCCTGGCCATTTGTTAGGTACAGCGTCGACTCCTGAGTCCTCTCTCACACACAGATTCCTGAAGCTTATTTACATAAGATTCGTACTGACTGAGGCGTTGTATCCTATGTCCTAACCTCATTACTTCCCATTTACTCCGACTGACTTTCATCTACCACGTACATGAACAACCTAAAGTTTGTTTAGGTCTCTCTGCAAGTTGATGAGGTCCTTCTCATTTTCTACTTCCCTTATGATCATGGCATCATCTTCAAACACACTCAGGTATGAGTGCAATCCATTTAGCAAATCATTTGCAGGGATCAAGAGCAACGGACCCAGGACTAAGCCCTGAGGTACGCCAGTGGTGACAGCAACCCAGTTTGAAAAGGTTCCTCCAACGTTCGTTCTTTGTACCTTTCCACTTAGTGTAATTTTCCATCCAAGAAGTCTTCCTCATATTCTTAACTGAAAATCCAGTTGCTTTACCAGCTTCCTAAGTGGGGCAGTGCCAAGCATTAAACACTGTGCCACACTGCCCACTCACAGCAAGTTGGTACAACAGCTGGATCTTCAGGCAGGAATTAGGGGAAGACTCCTTAGAAGGAAAGAAAACCTGGCAGTCCAGATATACACAATCCTCCCCTCCTTCTTTCTCCTCTGGAACGGATCTCACCTTCTGTGAGGTGTGATACACATGATCCCCCTTTCCCTGAATCCTTGATGTCTCTAGCGTTGATGATTTCTTCTTTGCAAATAGTCATCCATTTGCTTCTGTTCATCTTTTCCAGTATTTCACAAACCGAACTCGTCAGAGAGACTGGTCTGTGATACAACGCAGCTTTCTGGTCTCCATTCTTAAAACACAGGTATGAAATCTGTCCGTTTTCAATCCCTTGTCAGTGTAACTTACTCAAATGACATCTCGATCAACATTTTAAGCGTCTTGTCAAGCACAACCAACACACCCCTTCAGCACATGTGGAGACATTTCATCAAGACCATGAGGCTTATGTAGGTTTTAAGACCCGTCAGTATTGTTTCTTTTATATATATATATATATATATATATATATATATATATATATATATATATATATATATATATATATATATACAAGACCTCCACTCATTCCAGCCCACTGGTGTTGAAGCTGTGGTATCTACCACGGTGAAAACACTTCTGAACTTGTCCTTCATCCCCCGGCAAATCTTTACATCATTCCCCCACGGCTCTTCTTTCAGAATCCCTGAGGCTAATCAGCTGCTCCTTAACTGACAATTTATTCTTCATGAATTTATGTAAAGTTCTGGATTATCTCCAGCCTTGTCCACAATATCTTTCTCAAAAGTTTCCGTGTTCTTCCCTGCTTTTCCCGTTACATTCACTCCTCGCTCTCTTATACCTTTCAAACTGTGGCCAGCCATATCCCCGCCTACACCTCCTCCACAGTACATCTCTAAGCTCTTCTGAATTTCTAACATCTGTTACTGAACTACATTCCTATTAGACCTTCCCTCTGTATCTGCAGCTACAGTGTACCCATATTTCCACTCCTTCTTTGTGAATTTCATCGAATCTTCCATGACAATTACAGAACTCTAGTTAGCAACTGACGTGCCTGTTGACCCTTTAGCTCTGTGTAGGTTCCATCATTACATCTCCGCTGTCAGTCTGGTTTGGAGTCTTTTTATGTGCTCACTCAGCAAAACTTACCAAGGAAGGGAACTTAACAGCCACTGTCATGCTGGCTATCACTGCGCCGCCGTCACTAACCCTTCCGATGCCCAGGAGACAGTACCACCTTGGTCGGGGATTGCTTGTGTGTGTGTGTGTGTGTGTGTGTGTGTGTGTGTGTGTGTGTGTGTGTGTGTGTGTGTGTGTGTGTGTGTGTGTGTGTGTGTGAGCATTCATCCAAGTGTACGTGTGTCAATGTGACACGGAGTGTCAAGGATATATATATATATATATATATATATATATATATATATATATATATATATACACACACAGAGCCAGTGACTCACCATGTCAATAAGATGCGAGACTGCAGTGTGTTGGCAGGACAGTCGTATCAGTGGCTACAGTCGTAAATATCTTTGTCAAGCGAAAATAGCCACCCACGTTGGTTGTATGTGTGTGTTACACCTCGTACTGAGGGAGGGAGGACTTTGCTGGCCATACACAAGCCTGCGTCCCTCTGTCTCTACCTCAGCTGCAGGCAGATCGCGTGTGTGATGTAACAGCGCGACACAAGTCACTGCAAAAAATTCGCTCGAAAGTGACTCCCTCGATCGGACGTGCAGTGAAAGAAATACTTGGGCGAGTGTGTTCGAAACTTCGCTCTGTTAACGTCATCTAATTTCGCCTCGTCGTGGGTCAGTGATCTCGGGGTAATGCAGTCGCATTTTCTTTTTTTTCTTTTTTTTTTGAGGACTTGTGTTTGATCGCGACAAATAAGCGTCCAGAGCAATGGGGGGAAAAAAAAACACGAAGGGTCTTTTCCAGCCCGGGGCCAAAATACTCGTTAATTAAAAGAGTTTGGCTTGGTAACTAACGATGCCAATTGATCTCTCTCTCTCTCTCTCTCTCTCTCTCTCTCTCTCTCTCTCTCTCTCTCTCTCTCTCTCTCTAACTCTCTCTCACTCTCTACGTTACCCGAGTCAACTAAACACTAATTAAGTCTCCTTATTATGAATTCCGGCACCTTTACTCGTGTGTCATGGCCGGCTAAAGCCTACAGGAAGTAGAGTGAACTTATCTATATCGAGACCGTGACTCTTCTGATCATATGAAGTCTACATATAGCAAGGTAATGAAACCACGTCATCTGTGCGGGTTAGCGAGCATCATTAAGCATTTTCGGTCGGGTGTGCCAAGTCATTACTTCGTTCGGCAGATCCGCCATCGAACCCGGTTACAACACTACGTGGATGATATTAGATGCCATCGCGAAGACGACGGACGACGAGGTACTGCAACAGTCCCCTTCGTGACCGTAGACTGCGTCCAGCGAGGAGGTATGGGGGGGCGAGAAGGGTAAATTTTCCGAGTGATATCTCGTCGTCTGCCTGCCTGCCTCCCTCCGCCCTGGTGTTCTGAGAGGCTTCCTGATCATGTGACGAGGAGCAGATTATTCATAATCACGACGCGACCAGGGAGTCACACGGAGAAAACCCTGACCGTCGCCAGCGCTCAAGCTGCTATGACACCGCAAGCTTAATTTAAACCGAGGAAGGATCGCTTCGCTACAGATACGTCATTTCGGTGGATTTAGTTAGAACACGAGTATCTCTGTACGTTGCAGACGCCCTCCCTGCCTCCTCCTGTGAGTGTGTGGCGAAAGAGAGAGGGAAGGGAGGAGAGGAGGGGAGGCTGTGTATGTACGTACACTCACCACTCATACGTGCTTGGACGACTGTTCTTCCCCACATGATCGTCACTCTAGTGTGCTCTAGACGATAAGAAGGGGAAGAGTATGTTATGTCGCTGGTTATGGTGGCTCAAAACTGGCTCTATAGATGGTCTGGGTAAACCAGCGTCTGATCCACACACAGCAACGATCCATCACTGAAACAAAACAACGCCATGTCCATCTATAGCCACGTGCCTCTGGGGACATAATACAACAACCACATGTCTCTGGGGACATAATACAACAAACACGTGTCTCTGGGGACATAATACAACAACCACGTGTCTCTGGGGACATAACACAACAACCACGTGTCTCTGGGGACATAATACAACAACCACGTGCCTCTGGGGACATAACACAACAACCATGTGCACCTGGGGACATAACACAACAACTACGTGTCTCTGAGGACATAACACAACAAACACGTGCCTGTGGGGACATAATACAACAACCACGTGCCTCTGGGGACATAACACAACAACCATGTACATCTGGGGACATGACACAACAACCACGTGCCTCTGGGGACATAACACAACAAACACGTGCCTGTGGGGACATAACACAACAACCATGTACATCTGGGGACATGACACAACAACCACGTGTCTCTGGGGACATAACACAACAACCACGTGCCTCTGGGGACATAATACAACAACCACGTGCCTCTGGGGACATAACACAACAACCATGTGCACCTGGGGACATAACACAACAACCACGTGTCTCTGGGGACATAACACAACAAACACATGCCTGTGGGGACATAACACAACAACCATGTACATCTGGGGACATAACACAACAACCACGTGTCTCTGGGGACATAATACAACAACCACGTGCCTCTGGGGACATAACACAACAACCATGTGCACCTGGGGACATAACACAACAACCACGTGTCTCTGGGGACATAACACAACAAACACGTGCCTGTGGGGACATAACACAACAACCATGTACATCTGGGGACATGACACAACAACCACGTGCCTCTGGGGACATAACACAACAACCATGTGCATCTGGGGACATAACACAACAACCACGTGCCCTCTGGGTACATAACACAACAACCACGTGCCTCTGGGGACATAACACAACAATCACGTGCCCTTTGGGGACATAACAACCACGTGCCCTCTGGGAACATAACACAACAACCACGAGCAGCTGGGGACACAAGGAAGCGTCACACAGTAACAAAAACTTTTTAATCTCCACATTTTTATCCCCTTAAGTTATGAGAGACGTGAGGGTCGCTCTTCTAATTAACGACATTAATGTCCATGCATGGAGAAGGGTGATGTGGTGGAGTAATACTGACTGGTACAAACACACACACCACACACACACACACACACCACACACACACATACACTATATCCCTCACAGACACAGTTTCATCCTAAGAGGTCTTCCCACACGTCCATTTGACACTAGTATTGCTTACGATACCAAAAGAAAAACCCATTTTCGATGATCACCTTTTTTTTTTTGAGATTATTTAACTTTCAAGTTCGACTCTCCATAATCACGAAGACTGCTATAATGGCGTCTCGTAGTACTGTCATTATCATTAGTATTATAACCATCTTTATGATCATTATTGCCACACACAATTATCACCTTTCGTTACTGAACTTACTACTAGTTTCATTAGTCATATATATATATATATATATATATATATATATATATATATATATATATATATATATATATATATATATATATATATATATATATTATCCCTGGGGATAGGGGAGAAAGAATACTTCCCAGGTATTCCCTGCGTGTCGTAGAAGGCGACTAAAAGGGGAGGGAGCGGGTGGCTGGAAATCCTCCCCTTTCTTGTTTTTTTTTTTAATTTTCCAAAAGAAGGAACAGAGAAGGGGGTCAGGTGAGGATATTCCCTCTAAGGCCCAGTTCTCTGTTCTTAACGCACCTCGCTATCGCGGGAAATGGCAAATAGTATGAAAAAAAAAAAAAAAAAAAAAAAAATATATATATATATATATATATATATATATATATATATATATATATATATATATATATATATATATATATATATATATATAGTATTATACTTTGTCGCTGTATCCTGCGTAAGCGAAAGGAAAAGACGAAAGAATGGCCCAACCCACCAACATACACATGAATATACATACACATCCACACACGCACATATACATACCTATACATTTCAACGTATACATACATATACATATACAGACATATGCATATATACACACATATATATATATATATATATATATATATATATATATATATATATATATATTAATAAATAATTACCGTTAGTTATCACTGTAATGAGTAATTAACATCATCACTGCCATTATCACCGTCACAGGTACTTCTATCATCATCATTATCATCATCATCATCAGCGGCCTCCTCTCAATACACGTATCAAGCTTTTTGTATGTCAGAGAGAGAGAGAGAGAGAGAGAGAGAGAGAGAGAGAGAGAGAGAGAGAGAGAGAGAGAGAGAGAGAGAGAGAGAGAGAGAGAGAGCATGGGGCAGGGGCGGGCACACCACCACCGCCCTGCCAAGCGAGCCTTTGCCATGACTCAGGTTCTATGTTTACCTGGGGACTGCCAAGACGGGTGTCCATTTTCTGTGGGAGCATCTCGTTTTCTCTCGTGACGTCATCGTCTCCGCTTCCACTAATTGCTACCGGACTATTCTGATCGAGATCAAAGTGTGCTTGACTTTTGGAAACAACCGACGACAATTACTTTGATTAGGTACTTGTAGCTGCCACATACATATAATAATATGACTGGCAATAATTACTACAGTTAATCTATCAGTCGGTATTAAGTTACGTTCAACAGCGATCAGTTCGTTCAACTTGTAATATATATATATATATATATATATATATATATATATATATATATATATCGCTTTATCGCCGATTCCCGCGTTAGCGAGTTAGCGCATAGTACAGACAAAGAAAGGCCGCATTCGCTCATATCGATTCTCGTGCTGTGAAGTTCAACACACTGACACCACAACCCTCTATCCAAGACCTTTCCATGGTTTCCCCCGGTCGCTTCACATGCTCTGGTTCAGTCCACTGAGGGGACGTTGACCCATGTATATCAGAACGCTCCAATTCACTCTATCCCATGCATGCCTCTCACCCTCCTGCATGTTCAGGCCGCGACCACTCAAAATATTTTTCACTCCATCCTTCCATCTCCAAATTCGTCTTCCCCTATTTCTTGTCGCCTCCGAACGGAAACTACTTAAAGCAGTAGCCTGTCACGTGTCAAGGGTCTTAATGGCGGGTTAGGTTAGGTTATGGCCGAAATGACAGCTGTATTGCAGAGAAATGGCAGCAAAACATCACGACAGACGGAGAGGAGTAACTTAAGAGAAAGGTGGATGAAGGACCAACCGAGGTATGTAACTGGTACTTGATGCTATGTAGATCCCTTTAGGTATGGGAAACTTGCTAACAGGAAAAAGAATTTTGACCTGTTGTTTCTAGGGAGAAGATTTTGTAATTTCCGGTGTGCGGATTTTTAAGGTTAAAGCGAAGGATATATTATTCAAACTATGTTTCACCAGGTTAATGTGACAAAACCTTCAGGGATGCCGCACATGTCCAGATTAAGAGAGAAATGTGTTCAGTGCGAGAAAAAGAACGAGTACTGGAGTGGGGAGGGAAGGAAAAGTTAATTGAGTGGAATGACTGGCGTAAGAGTGAGAGAGATTAGAGGCTGAAGGAAGGAGGTAACTCATGGAGAGGAGAGGAGGGTAGAAAATACGACACACACGCCCATGACAACATCACTGCTGACAGGATAAGAGGGAAAAGTCGTTCCCTGACTTTAGCTCTAAAAGTTCAATCCGTCCAGTCCCGTCTATCAAAAAAAAAAGATTTCTCTCCATTCAAACTCACACTCACACCAACCTTCCTCTCTTCCCTAATATGCCTAGTTTCCGTTCTTTTCTTCAAATCAACTCTCAATTTCCTCCTTTCATTCACTTTCCTAGACACATGCAGTTTCTCACTAAGTCTGCCATCAAAGCCATGTCACCTGCAGACAGCAGATGACTCACTCACCAGACCAATTCCCACCCTCAACATGGATTAAACAGCCATGGTGACATCACATACTCTTCATGCGGTACCACCTGCACCTGGGACCACTCACCTTCCTCCCTCTCCTAGGTGTACACAGCTCCTAGGAGCTTTTCTCACACACCATACATTTAACGCAACTTCTACAAAGCATCTCAATAAACCTTATCGTAAGCTTTCTCCACATCCATAAATACCACATACAAATCCCACTCTTTGTGAAAGTATTCTTCACGCAACATCTTCAAAGCAAACTCCGGATCCATACACCCTTCCTGAAGCCACGTTGCTACTCCGCAATCTGATGCCCTGTGCATGCCACCACCCTGTTAACTACCACTATCCCGCGCAACAACAGATGTATACCTCTGTAATTCGAGCATTCACCTTCGCCTCCCTCGCCTTTATATAATGACACTATGCAAACATTCAGCCAGTCCTCCCGGCACTTACCCTTGAGCCATACATATACTGAAAATCCTGAATGACCGACCAACAGCAGTGTCAACCCGTTTCTTGAGACTTCCAATTGCAATCCCATCCACTGCAGGTACTTTGCCACACTTCATCTTACGCAAGGCTTTCACGACCTCTTTCCTTCACCAGACCGTCTCGCTTTGCATGTCTTCAAGTTGGAAACACCCCACACCCACCCCACTATCATCTAACACACTCAGTCATCCCTCGAAATATGCACTAAGTCTCTTCTTTGTCTCTTACCATCTGCTACCCTCATTGATGCTCCCATTTATTATCTTCACACCTATACATGTTGTACAGCAACCCAAAACTTAGCCAATTCTAATTACAACAAACAGCTCCTGATTTACATGATGGTGGTGTCTTGATTCGCCAGGCCTCCACTTGCCTGAGGCGGGATCTTGTCTTGCTGGAAGTACGCTCTCAGAATGTTTCCGAAGTCTGTTCATACGATGTGGAGGTTAACGCCTTCCGGCTCCTGAACGGTCCGTAGTCCAAAATATCCCAATACAAAAGTTAGGTTTATTCCCATGAAAATATCAACTGACGATTTTGTCTCAATTCTCATGCAACAGAAACTGATGTCTATGACATCACACGACTCGTTTTCTGTCATCATTATTTTAATAACCGCTCAGACGACAGCACACGTTTCAAGTGTCAAATTAAATCCGCTGTAACATAAAGTCGAGAATATAATAATTGGTCCTCAAGACATGGGTGATCATGTTACCAGCAAACTATCACAAACATGACCATACTGTTGGCATCCAAGGGAAAAGTAATGAAAACCTGACCACTTATTGTATGTCTGCTCCATACTTCAATGGCTCCTGTGTCACCCCTTGAGGACGACGGCACGACCCCTTGAGCACGACGGCACGACCCCTTGAGCACGACGGCACGACCCTTGAGCACGACGGCACGACCCTTGAGCACGACGGCACGACCCCTTGAGCACGACGGCACGATCCCTTGAGCACGACGGTATGATTCTTGAGCACGACGGCACGACCCTTGAGCACGACGGCACGACCCCTTGAGCACGACGGCACGATCCCTTGAGCACGACGGTATGATCCTTGAGCACGACGGCACGACCCTTGAGCATGAAGGTACGACCCTTGAGCACGACGGCACGACACTTGAACACGACGGTACGACCCCTCGAGCACGAAGGTACGACCCTTGAGCACGAAAACACGACCCTCGAGCACGTTGGTACGACTCTTGAGCATGAAGGCACGACCCTTGGGTATCATGGCATGGCGCTGGATCAGATCCTGAAAAGTTAGGTCCGTCCAAGGCCAGATCATCATACTCCACTGATAGATAGGTGGTTAATGACCACCTATCTATCGAGCAGATGATAGACATAGAATCTAATGGTATGCAAGGGAAGACTTAGTTATCAAATTGGGGAAGAATGTCAGCTACGATGCAACGAAAGATTATCAGCTATGATGTTAGGGAAGAGTGTCATGATGTTAAGAGAAGACTTGTCAGTTATGATGCGAGGGAAGAATTACAATGAGCTAGACTTGTTAGATGCATCACGTGAAAGTTAAGGTGTGAGGGGAGGAAAATAAAAGAAGCAAGGCAGGTGTTTCAGATACGATGAAAACGCATGATAATTAATGTTTTAAGGGTGATGAAAAACATGTGACCTAAATGTAATCAGAATTAAAAAATCGACATACACGCGAGTCAGACGTAATGAAGAAATAAGAATGCAAGCGTGTCCGGTGTGATGAAAAAATTAAAGAAGGCTCGAATACACCAGACGTGGGAAGCAACAAGGGTACAAATCCGTCATACACTGAAACGTAAGCTGTGTATGTTCCATACGTGACGGTAGATCAAGGCGAGACCGCGTCAGATGTGAGGCAGAGCAACACACGGAGGGGTACATGGTGACCTGAACCACTTTCCTGACGGACCTCATCAAACGGCAAGGCTTCGACACATGCCAGATCTATCTCCCTCAAGGAACGATATGGGTGAGAAATGATGGCATACAAGAGATTAATTGTTTTATCTCTCAGGTGCGTCTCATCAGAGGAGGGAATGTCTCTGATGTGCCTGATGACCGAACACTGGTACTATGTCTTACAGGATGGGACCAATGAGCGTCCTTCGTCCTCACCAATAACATCGTGATGGATACACTAGCGCGATGGCAGTGCGTCCGTGACTCTACCGTTCGCGTCAGCGCTGCCGACGGCTTCCCCGACTACATCGTCCTCCACGACTGGAACACCGCAAGAAAACGTCAATATCAAGCAGACAGACAGTCATCACACGTGCGTCATCCTCACGTCCAGAGGTGTCTCACGAGACCCCAGTCTACTTGAGGCTGTTCAGCCTACCAAGAGTCCAGATGTAAGTGTCCACCATCAACTAAGCAGATAGGCAGGGGTCAGCTCCACCGGCAAGTCTCTCAGCTATCGTCCCTACATTCTTCGTAGACTCGGACATCTGGACGTCCTGCACCTGGACTTTAAGAACGTCTACACAATCTTCGTTATTCCCCAACTCACCTCTGCCTCCTCCCGTCTGGTCCTCCTCCTTCTGAACCACGTAACAGGAGCTATTAGGAAAGACATAGAAAATGGCACCACACTTAACCAGAGAGGTAAAACTCCCGACCCTCTTCCGTGCTGGTACTCTCGACTCTCTCCAGCAAAACACCTACACCTCCTCTAGCAGTCTGGGGAGAAGCTACCGCACCAACCTCGCTCATGTCACCTCCTGCCGCCACCTAAGATTCCACGTATTGTGATGAAGGACGATCGGATCACGTCATCTTGTACCGGAGGGGAAGGAGACTGGGGCATTACGCCTTATATGGGTCTGCCGGAGCCCAGGACTGGAACCTGCCGTGCCTCTCGTGTCTTGAGTAAGATACTACTGCATCACATGTCAACGAAAGATACGGCACTAACATGTCACATGTCTCATGACAGACACAGCAGGAATGTATCACGTCTAATGACAGATACGGTACGCATGCGCCACGTCTAATGATAGGCACGGTACGAATGCGCCAAATGCCTGAGAGATACGGTACGAATGTATCATGTCTAATGATAGACACGGTGCGAATGCGTCAAAAGTCTGAGACATACGTGACGAATGCGTCACACATATATGATGAAGGGCAGGGTACGAGGGCGTGAACTTACCCTGGCATAAAACACACAGTCTACACATGTATCAGATAGTATGTCAAAGGGGCGAGAGCAGTTCCTGTGTGACTAGCAACGATGACCCTTTTAGCTTGGGCATCCTTCATCTACGCCCATATATTTCTCTTCTTGGTCCATCTGGGGTTTGCCAGGATCCCTTCTTCGCCTGTAGAGACTAGAAATTCTGTTTACTATTGACGTCCTGCAGTAGAGACCATTAATGTCCTGCAGTAGAGACCATTAATGTCCTGCAGTAGAGACCATTAATGTCCTGCGGTAGAGACCATTAATGTTCTGCAGTAGAGACCACTAATGTTCTGCAGTAGAGACCATTAATGTCCTGCGGTAGAGACCATTAGATCAGGTCTCCTGCTGTCTGGCTCTCCCATGTGCTGTCCTCCAGCAAACAACATCGTCAGTGACCATCAGGTCCGCTGGTGTCTGGCTCTCCCATGTGTTGTCCCCCTCCCAGCAGATTACCTCGTCAGAGTCCATCAGATACTCGACTGTGCGTCTTTCCCATGCAGTCCTGCGTCAACCGAACACGCAATGCAGTTAGGAATGACGCAAGTGCTTCACAAGCAAAACAGTAAAGGTAATCTGAGCCCTCGAGTATCTGCTAAACAGTTCCACTTTCGAGGTACAGTCCTGCATAATAAGCAGTAACAACGAGGGTTCGAGTGCGTGTCTCAGCATGTTGCTAAATTCATTTTTCCAACTCACCTCGACCGTGTTACGCTCGGTGATGGCTGACTATGTTTATGGTATACGCTTATGACAGCACCGCCTCCCTTACGTTATAATCTCATGACTGCACACATATCCTTCGTTCTAAGCTTGTGATAACACGCCTCTCCTGTGTTATAACACGTGATATCACAGTCCCGTGTGTTATAAGCTTACGACAGCACACATATTGTGTTCTAAGCTTAAATAACATGCCTTTCCTATGTTATACAAGTCTATGATAGAACACCTCGATCGCATCATTAGCTTATAACAGGTCACCCCTCCTGTTTCAAAAGCTTATGTCAGTACATTTCTCCTGTGTCATATGCTTATGTCAGCATCTTTCTGTGCAGTAAGCTTATAACAACACTCGTTTCCTGTGTTATGATATTTCCACAGCACACCACTCCTCTGTCGTAAGCTTATAACATCACACCTTTCCTGAGCCAGAAGCTTAAAAAACAAACTTTTTTTGTGTCATAAGCTTATATTAGCACATCTCTCCTTTGAAAAGATGTTGTCAGTATGCTGTACGAATATTCCAGCATACTTCTGTTTATAAGCATTGATAGCACAGCACTACAGCACAGGTTTATGCCAACACATCTCTATTGTTTCACTCCTGCTTCACAGCAAATCTTGTGTTCCACACTGGATACTCTTCAACGCTGTGGCTCACTCTCCTGCACGTGGACGAAGGACGCCCAAGCTAACCGTCTGTCAAACACAGGTTCACTGATGCAAACCCCTGACGACCCCCTGGCTACTGAAGATATCAAGTAAACTATGGAATACCGGTAAACTCAAGAAAGCCGCGCAGGAGACAAACTGTTGCTCTTGACCACGTCTCCACATCCGGGAGCTGGTCTCGAGACCGTCTCTCTCTCTCTCTCTCTCTCTCTCTCTCTCTCTCTCTCTCTCTCTCTCTCCTTCAGGAAGGGACCGGCGTTCTGAACTTGGCGTCTTGAGTAATCTGTCTTAAGTCTCCAGCACCTGACCCAGCGTTATGTATCCTTGCATTAACAGAGGGCCGATTCATGTGGGTCTCTTTTCCCGTATACCACCTCCCGGAGAGAGAGAGAGAGAGAGAGAGAGAGAGAGAGAGAGAGAGAGAGAGAGAGAGAGAGAGAGAGAGAGAGAGAGAGAGAGAGAGAATACCTCACAGCCATAACAAGGAGGTGCTTCGCAGACGACAAAGACGGAAGGGTCACCTTACACCCAAAGGACACAACACACAACCTTACCCCACGACAACCGTCACATTCGCCCTTCCATTTAATAAAGTGTTCGACGAATGAGAGGTTACCTGATCGTCGAACGCGTCTCCTACCACCTTGTCATCGACATACACAAGGTATACTTACAGAGTATATCTGGTTACCGACGGGTATCATTTGCTACGATCATGTATCTACAACACATTAGAATGGATCATCTACTGGGCTCTGTGTATACACCCCACTGGGTGATCCTTTACTCGATTCTGTGTATATATACATACATTCCATCCGTTGACCCATCCAGTCCTTGACTCTAGATGGTCATTCTATTATTCAAAAACATATAAATTCCACATATATCCCTGGGGATAGGGGAGCAAGAATACTTCCCACGTATTCCCTGCGTGTCGTAGAAGGCGACTAAAAGGGAAGGGAGCGGGGGGCTGGAAATCCTCCCCTCTCATTTTTTTTTTTTTAATTTTCCAAAAGAAGGAACAGAGAATTGGGCCAGGTGAGGGTATTCCCTCAAAGGACCAGTCCTCTGTTCTTAACGCTACCTCGCTAATGCGGGAAATGGCGAATAGTTTGAAAGAAAAAAAGAATATATATATATATATATATATATATATATATATATATATATATATATATATATATATATATATACTGCAGCAGTCGAACCACATACTCCTCTACGGTAATAAATTTCATTAGCTAAACTTTCTAAGTTCTGCACAAGCACTCCGTTAGCTGAACCACCGTCTCGACTTTGTAACAAACCGTATAAATTCTGTATATACATCCCAATAGTCCAACTATCTACTCGACTCTGTTTACACATTTCATTAGATAAAGTATCTACAATTTATATATATATACACAGCACCAGCTGAGCCATCTACTCGAGTCTGGATCTACAGTCCATCAGATAAACCATTTACACTTCACATTATCCACTGCATCATGTGAAGCACCCACGGCGAACTGGGAACCCCCTCACACACACATCTCCTCCCATCTTTCATTCACCTCAAAGCAGGATACACTAACATAATCCGCCTTGCATGTCGTTCATATTCTATTTTAGAACCCAACCTCACACCCGTGCCTGCTTGCCTCCTGCCTGCCTGCCCACCTCACACCCGTGCCTGCCTGCCTGCCCACCTCACACCCGTGCCTGCCTGCCCACCTCACACCCGTGCCTGCCTGCCCAACTCACACCCGTGCCTGCCTGCCTGCCTGCCCACCTCACACCCGTGCCTGCCTGCCTGCCTGCCCACCTCACACCCGTGCCTGCCTGCCTGCCTGCCTGCCCACCTCACACCCGTGCCTGCCTGCCTGCCCACCTCACACCCGTGCCTGCCTGCTTGCCTGGCCCCACCTCCACCCCCAGATATAGCTTCCTAAGGCTCCTCTGTTTCACGGACTGAGCGCCTGAGGAGGATCAAGACGTAAACAGATGCGCCGGGATAGTCTTGTGGGACGCGTCAACAAGGCTGTGTTATACACCTAAGTATAGACTAGTATTTACCTCGGGGATTATTCGACGGGATAGTCAACAGTGTCTGGCTGCCTCGAACCTTTACTGATCGTGCCACTCAATACGGTGAGTTGTGGTCAAGTTCGAAGTAATGTGAAAGTTTCGGGAAACCATGATCAACCTTCGCCTCACGAACAAATAAATAACAAAGTTTCACGAACTAGCTGATCCATTCTCGAGAACTGGCTGCAGTTGTGTGTGTGTGTGTGTGTGTGTGTGTGTGTGTGTGTGTGTGTGTGTTGGCGGGGGTTGGGGATAGAGTGTCCGGGGCCTGGTCTGGATCCTGGCGTACACGTGCACATACATGTGTCCTTGTGTACTGCAGACTCTTGAGTAGGCTACATGTGCTGAATATTACTACGTCATATATGCACTATCCATTGAATCTTACGTACATGTGCATCAGCGACTGAATCTTACACACGTGCGCACCAGCTACTGAATCTAACGAACAACGCACCAACGACTGAATCTTGCGTACGTGTGGACCAACTATTGAATATTGCGTACGTGTGCACCAACTCTTGAATCACACGTACATCTGGGCCACATACTGAATCTTACATACACGTGCACCAATTAATGATCCTTGCGTACACACTACTGAATCATACGTACATCTACACCAACTACCGAAAATCTTACGTACACGAATGCACCAACTGAATTACGCAAACATTACCTAACCTTCAACTTCTGATTACCTACACAAATATCTTTTCGGGATTCATAAGAGATTGTCCCTTTCCCCTTCACTCAATCCCTCGTAAAAGATCACTCATCATACTAGTCATCTTGGGTTCAAAGAGGTCGATAACCTGAACGAACGCCCCATCAGTTGAACGCATTCATGGTATAAAACGAACTTGATCCTCTTGACAATAATCGTGACAGAATATTCTGGCTCCGGGAAGGAAAATGGTGTCAGTTAAATCAGGGTTTGACACCCACCTCTCTGATAATAATATTCCAATGAAGAAATCGCGTCAATTCCCCGTAGAATTTTACAGATGGACAGAATCTGGTGACTGGTATATATATATATATATATATATATATATATATATATATATATATATATATATATATATATATATATATATATATAACTCATCCACTCGAGCTTTTAAGTCTGAACTGGAAAAAAGAAAATAAAAAAAGGTGAGCATACCGAATATGAGATCTCCATTTTCTTTCTTTCTTCTACGTAATTTGACGAAGGACACAAAGTTGTGGCAACACAGGTAAATTAATGAACAAACGGAAAGAAAAAACTTGGCCCCTGGTCCCCTTCCCTAGTGGCAAAATATGACCACACGACATTCTGTTGTGCTACCGTCTGTCCTTAGATTATTTCCGTACGATCTCACCAGTTGTATTAATGTAACTCACATTTGGGGCAAAAACAGGTTCTCATAATATGTGAAGCTAATGAACGACATGTTCCATCTACAATAACGTAACCGACACACGTCCAGTATTGTTCGAGAAATTAGGACCCCCCACCTGTGTAGCAAATCTCCCAGGGTCTCCATTCAGTAGATACAAGTTATCAATCACACTAGACCTGTCAATAAACGGCCATGACAAAAGGTAAACCAAGCGAAGGTGAAGGCCATTATCTGTACGGGTCAAGAACGTGCTGGACAGAATGAACTTGAGTTACGTTCACTACATCACTGCCTCTTGCCACCAGCCACATACAGAACTGCGGATTCAGACTAATGGACAAGGAGAGCCATCCTCACAACCTAAACCCAATCCAAAATGGATACAAAAACCCTTATGATCATTCTCAAATCGTCCACAGACAAGAGAAAGAATAATTCACAGCGGAGCGATTATCATAGTTTGTTGCATCATATATATCGTAGATGATTACCGATATGACTCCATTCCTTGTTTCACCTGCTCAACCATTTCCTCAAAGTGATACACAAGTGTTGACACTGGGGGGCATACCTAAGGTGCTGTGTTTACAGATCTTCGCAACATTCGACGTGATCTACGCGTGTCTCGAAATCTCCAGCCGTCAAGCACTGAGGGGTTAAAAATTTACGGGGGATGAATTAATATCTAAGTGGAACACTAATCAAATGAATTTGCGACTAACGATCTCACGGAAGCCACTGCCGCTCGTTTTAAGATATTATATGGTCTTCGGAACGAGTTTAATACGTCGAATGTATATCTCAACACCCACAAGGCACGTTTGTATAGCTGTAAAAATGTCTCCTAACTCTCCTGACTAGTGGCACAATAAACATTGTGTACGGGCACGAAGCAAATACACTTAAACGCAAGGTCTACATCACGACAAAGTGTTTATCACGTAAAAAGGCGAGAAAAACCGCGGGAGACATATGGGACACGCCGTCGTTAAACTGAAAGGACTCCTCCTCTCCTCCTCCTCCATGGTGAGAGACCAGCTATGCAACACGTTGCTGCAAGGTGCACGGGTCCAGGTTGGTAAGCCAACAGAGAGAGGCTCGTGTGGATGGGATAATCTGTCAAGTTACTCTGAACTTTGAAGTTATTATCCTCACCCTCACTTAGACTTAAACTAGGGCCATTGCTGGCTACCCGTACATTACATGTGTTGGGAGATGTGTATGTTAACACTATCAAAGCTTATTCTGCATCACGGACGTTATCCCAGACACAGTAAATCCAGCCGTGATGGTGTGGTGTGATATGTATTAACACACTTACCGTCAGCAGTATTTTTGACATTCTAACATCAAAGCCACGTAAAGCACAGGTCTACATAGTCTAACTACATGCAGTTAACATCTCATAAACCGGGAAGCTGTTTCATAGGCTATGATAGTTTACAAAGCATACCATGAAAGCAGATACGGCCAAAATTGATCACTTTCTAGAAACTAGTAACAAGTTTCTTACAGTACGACTGCTTGAGGTATCATATATCTAACTGCCATCTACGTGAGACATCTCTCCAGCCCCTCAGTCGTCAGACACGTCACTTTAAGTGTTACCTCTGGAACACAACGAACTCTAGAAGTTGGCGAATTCTAATTCGTGAACTCGGTCTGTCTTATGTCTTACCTTCCGCTTTCACGAGAGAGAGAGAGAGAGAGAGAGAGAGAGAGAGAGAGAGAGAGAGAGAGAGAGAGAGAGAGAGAGAGAGAGAGAGAGAGAGAGAGAGAGAGACTGACTTGTGTATATGTATTTATTCATACCTTCACAACAGAGCAAGATAACTGCTAGGTATTTCTATATAAAGTAAAGTGTACAGTCCTAAGAGTGTTATATATATATATATATATATATATATATATATATATATATATATATATATATATATATATATATATATATATATATATATATATATCTTTCATACTATTCGCCATTTCCCGCGCTAGCGAGGTAGCGTTAAGAACAGAGGACTGGGCCTCTGAGGGAACATCCTCACCTGGCCTCCTTCACTGTTCCTTCTTTTGGAAAATTAAAAAAAAAAAAAAAGAGGGGAGGATTTCCAGCCCCCCGCTCCCTCCCCTTTTAGTCGCCCTCTACGACACGCAGGGAATAAGTGGGAAGTATTCTTTCTCCCCTATCCCCAGGGATAATATATATATATATATATATATATATATATATATATATATATATATATATATATATATATATATATATATCATTTCCCTTCGTCATCACATGAAAAGAAAACGGATATTCTGCTTACCGTCTCTCTCACTCCAGCACACACTATGTCTTCATTACCATTTCAGGCTGAGCCTCAGTACTCCCTAACTTAACGAAAACAGCGAGAACAGTTTTCCCTCGAAGTGTGACGATATATTTCATCGAGGTGGCAGGATAATAACACGGTCGCCAGTCATTCGATCCTCAAGGAATAATTATGATCTTAAATCAAATCGTCTGAATGTTTTCGTGCCTTGAGGTTACAGCGTATATATATATATATATATATATATATATATATATATATATATATATATATATATATATATATATATATATTATGAATTCATACATCTAGCTGATTCTATCTAAACTTTCCACCCTTATTAGCATATATTAAAGTCGCAATAAATGTAAAGGTTAATCATCACCAATTTACTGGGTCATAACTGCAAAGAGAATACAACCCAAGTTCTACTAATGAACCAGAAAACCACATCTGGGGTGATTCCTCAAACTCACACACCAGAAAGTAATCAACATTGAACCGTGAAGGTAAGACACCGTAAACATCAAGAAGATCACGCCAGTCTTCGGGAGGTATACACAAAGAGCCACCTGCACGGAGAATGTGCCACCGTAATATATACACAAACAGCCACCTGCACGGAGAATGTGCCACCGTAATATATACACAAACAGCCACCTGCACGAAGAATGTGCCACTGTAATATATACACAAACAGCCACCTGCACGAAGAATGTGCCACTGTAATGTATACACAAACAGCCACCTGCATGGAGAATGTGCCACCGTAATATATACACAAACAGCCACCTGCACGAAGAATGTGCCACTGTAATATATACACAAACAGCCACCTGCACGAAGAATGTGCCACTGTAATGTATACACAAACAGCCACCTGCATGGAGAATGTGCCACCGTAATATATACACAAACAGCCACCTGCACGAAGAATGTGCCACTGTAATGTATACACAAACAGCCACCTGCATGGAGAATGTGCCACTGTAATATATACACAAACAGCCACCTGCACGGAGAATGTGCCACTGTAATATATACACAAACAGCCACCTGCACGGAGAATGTGCCACCGTAATATATACACAAACAGCCACCTGCACGGAGAATGTGCCACTGTAATATATACACAAACAGCCACCTGCATGGAGAATGTGCCACCGTAATATATACACAAACAGCCACCTGCACGGAGAATGTGCCACCGTAATATATACACAAACAGCCACCTGCACGAAGAATGTGCCACTGTAATATATACACAAACAGCCACCTGCATGGAGAATGTGCCACCGTAATATATATATACAAATCTGTTCTCTCCTGTTATGCAAATGACAGAGGATATCGAGTAAGAAGGTGGGCAACTGTATGTAAACAGTACTATGTTAAACCATTGCCGATTTTTTCCTTTTTTGTAAACTGCCTTTACCGTCTATGTATCTGGATTTTATAAACTGATAAACAGTTATGGTTTACCAAAATCCCTGCCATAGTCCACCAATATAATACAGATGGCATGTATACGTCAACACGTGAAGTATTTTATGCTGGGATACATATATCCATATATATACATATACATTACCTACAGCCTTATGAAACAATGCCTACTTAGAGTTTTCTTAAGTGTTACATATTTTACTGATTTTGTGAAATTAGAAACATACCTAAACACATTACATAAACAGTTTAGTCTGTTTGTTAAGAAATTGTAGTCCTCTTCAGGTTCTGTATCTTTTTTTTTCTAATAGTTTCTCCGATTATGAAAAGAATTTACACAACCATTTATGAAGGACTGCTCTCACATCTGGGGAAAGGTGTGGTATTACGTACTTAACAGACATTGCCGAGCCCAAAGCAATCCGGCTCATCACCTCTCCCTGTTTGACCTGGAAACTTAACCTACTTTTCCTACGCCACAGAACGAGTTCACTTGACCTCTTCCGTAGACGATACCTTGGTTTCGACGTGCCCTTTTAATTCTGGCAAGCAGCAAGCTACACTGCATCACATGATCACTACGTGGCCAGTGGCAACTCGCCGATGGATGGTTTCCTTCCCCTACACCGCACGGCTTTGAATCTCTCTCTACCCGCTACACATCGTCTCCTATCAACAACCACCAACCCCGTTTATAATAGATACATTTTTCAATTCCTCAGAGACTCGATATATATATATTTTTCGCCATCTCATTTCTTCCCTCACTTTTACTCCACCCCGTATTTAATTCGAGACCTGGCCTCGACTTTGGCCCGTGATGACTGAAGCGTTGAACACAAGAAAATAATTCCTGATTACCGATCATTACAATTATCCAAGTATACGGTATGTAAGAAAAGCCGTTGATCTTCCCTTGATGAGAAATAGATCATTCGTTCGTCAAGATCTGGACTGCCTAAAGAAAGTATTTTCATCACGTCGGCCACAGTGCATCGTCGGGGAGCCAACAGCTCCAAATGGGATGAGTCTACTCCTAAGACTTACGCAGTTCACTCGCTTTCGACTCGCGAGAGATTGATCTCGAACGGCCTTTCTTTATGGCGACCTAAAAACCTCCCTCCCATCCCTTGCTGTGGATCTGACTTCAATGGACATATTACGAGAGCATATGAAAAATTATAAATAGATATTGCACAGGAAGTCTAAAATCAGAGTTCGCCCAACTCTCATTAAAATCACCCAATTTGCATCACGGTCAAGACAACAAACACATCAGAGGAGGATCGGCTGGCTGTGTGGAGGTGGTTGTTACCAGCGAGCAAAGTGCGTGGCGTCCAGAGAGGGTGACGATCTCGACCATCGCTCAAGGCAATGCGCCGCCCGAACTCTTGGCAGACCAGAGTTTGAGCCCCGGGACAAGAGGAACAACGAATCTAAGACGATAATATTTCACAGTCGCAATGAAGAGATGATGATCATGTAAGGTGTGAAGGTGTATCTTCACTACCCATTCATACATCCACCAACCCACATGATCAGCCAGATGATAATAATAATAATAATAATAATAATAATAATAATAATAATAATAATAATAGCAGAGGAAGAAGAAGAAGAAGAAGAAGAAGAAGAAGAAGAAGAAGAGGAAGAGGAAGAAGAAGAAGAAGAAGAAGAAGAAGAAGAAGGAGGAGGTGGAGGAGGAGGCAAATTATTCACTGTCTGACTTTTTACGGTGAAAGATAGGTCCTCACTTGAGGACATCGGAGGATGAAACTACACCACCCGGGTTTCAGTCATGTGGATGGCGGCGGCGCGAGCGCATATACCCTTGAACTAAGTATTAGCACCAGCTCCAACCAGAGATCTTGACGCGTCTCGCAGAGGAAGTACACAAGCGAACCGTAAGTCTCCGTGAATTATCCCTCCTGAATATATATATATATATATATATATATATATATATATATATATATATATAGAAGGCGACTAAAAGGGAAGGGAGCGGGGGGCTGGAAATCCTCCCCTCTCGTTTTTAAGTTTCCAAAAGGAACAGAAGGGGACCAAGTGAGGATTTCCCTCAAAGGCTCAAGTCTTCTGTTCTTAACGCTACCTCACTAATGCGGGAAGTGGCGAATAGTATAAAAAAAATATATATATATTATATATATATATATATATATATATATATATATATATATATATATATATATATATAGGGATACTGAAGATGTCCAGTCATTCTGCTGATATTAATTAATGTGCTTTAAGGTATTCCAGCGTTGCTATCTACAGATTTCAATAAACGGAAAAATACATCTAAAATGACGTCTGACAAACCCTCTGGATAATAATGATATCAATAACAATAACAATAATAATAATAATAATAATATTAATAATAATAATATTAATAATAAAGATAACAATAATAATAACAAATAAAAATGATAGGATTTCTTTTTTTCGTAATAAGTAATCTATACTGACAACGTAAGCATTAGCCTCACAAGAAATCAACTATTAAGGACACGAGAACATTAAGACCGAGGTTATCATTAACAAATATAGGTAATGCTACGCCATAATTTGTAAGCATCTGGATGAACTAATATGATTAAACCACACATTAAAATCCACCCCAGCAGGACTCGAGAACCTCCCATTTTCACTCGACGCGGTCTCCATCCACAACCAACCATTATACAACATCTCCCTCTTTACCCGTGATCAACACCTAATGATAGTAATTACGAGACGCATCTGCGGTGATGTGACAGCCTTGCCTCTGATGGCGCGAGCATCTCCTGCGCAATTAATATTACTATCTACTGAACATGAGCGCGGCGGGAGGGGCACAGCCCACATCGCGCCGCCCTTTGAGCGATTTAACATCGATATACATACGTCTTGGCGGAGGGAAAAAATTGGCAGGTTTGGGTTAGTGTAGTGAGCATCACGGATGTATTAGTTTGTCTAAACAACTGACAGTCAGCGAATACAAAAATGTGTCGTGTCAACACTGATGAAATCATATCTATTTCATTGTATATTTTCGATCTGTCAATATTGACAAAAATTAAAAGTATCTTTAAATATAATGAACGTTATCTGTAAGCTAAACCATCCAAACTTCGTATTAAGTAACTACCGATATATTACGTCCGAACGTCAGATATTCTCCGATACAATTTAAGATGAATACATTAAGAAATTTCAAAACACAATCCCGTGAAAAGATAATGTAATTTTCATAAGATTATATAAAGATCTAGATATACTCGCATGTTCCACGTCGATTAAAATGGCATTAAAGAGAAGGGTCAAATTCTGTGACTAAAACCCAAACCATTACAGAATAGTCTGGGTAGGATAATTTCATGACATTATTCGCCTACAATTTTCAAGACATGACTGGTTAATCCAATACATTCTACTTAAATATTTAGATCACCCATCGGCTGTAGACACATGTTAAAAAAACAATCATCCATAAAAAAAAATAATCAGCCATTACAATCAAAGTATTTTCACATCACGTATGCTAAATGCGAAAGAAAATTGTAGGACAATAAACGCATCTACTGTCTTCACAGTACACGTAACAATTCTTCTTCTAAAACTACCACTTCGTCCAGTGCAAAAAGTTGACTGTACACAAACCACAGAGGTCACAAAGTATCCATATAACCACCACTAACCTATTGTGTTATACAAAAACCAGTTCAGTTAGACTTGCAATACAGCTTTTTAAGGAACTGGTTAAACCCTAGCCAAATCTTCTGCCCTTGCAGCCGCTACTGAAATGTTCCTTGAGATTTTGTAAGCACAGTCCCGTGCACAGAAGGAAAACGGAAAAATCTGTGTTAGGACTCGAACAATGATCATCCTATACCTATTTTTTTTCATTCATATATCTTGATATGGGGTTCTTGGCAAAATGTCATCCCCCCCTCCGAAAAAAATCCTTAGTAAAAAGGAACATGTAAACAAAGATGAGGCTCAATACTGCGGTTGTTTACAGTTTTCCAGGATATATATATATATATATATATATATATATATATATATATATATATATATATATATATATATATATATATACACGTAAACAGACATGAGGCTTAATACTACGGTTTTCATGGACATTTTGTATGTATGTATGTATGTATGTATGTATATATATATATATATATATATATATATATATATATATATATATATATATATATATATATATATTTTTTTTTTTTTTTCATACTATTCGCCATTTCCCGCGATAGCGAGGTAGCGTTAAGAACAAAGGACTGGGCCTTTGAGGGAATATTCTCACCTGGCCCCCTTCTCAGTTCCTTCTTTTGGAAAATTAAAAAAAAAAAAAAAAAAAAAAAAAAAACGTGAGGGGAGGATTTCCAGCCCCCCGCTCCCTTCCCTTTTAGTCGCCTTCTACGACACGCAAGGAATACGTGGGAAGTATTCTTTCTCCCCTATCCCCAGGGATAATATATATATATATATATATATATATATATATATATATATATATATATATATATATATATATATATATATATAGGTATATATATATATTAGGTACAGTAGGGTTAAGGGATAAGTCAATTGGGAGATAAGTTTGAATGGAGAATAACTGGAGGAAGTGAAGTGTTTTAAATATCTGGGAGTGGATTTGGCAGCGGATGGAACCATGGAAGCGACAGTGAATCACAGGGTGGGAGAGGGGGCGAAAGTTCTGGGAGCGTTGAATAATATATGGAAGGCGAGAACATTATCTCGGAAATGAAAAATGGGTATGTTTGAAGGAATAGTGGTTCCAACAATGTTATATGATTGCGGGGCGTTGGCTATAGATAGGGTTGTGTGGAGGAGGGTGGATGTGTTGAAAATGAGATGTTTGAGGACAATATGTGGTGTGAGGTGGTTTGATCGAGTAAGTAATGAAAGGGTAAGAGAGATGTGTGGTAACAGAGTGTGGCTGAGAGAGCAAAAGAGGGTGTATTGAAATGGTTTGGTCACATAAGAGAGAATGAGTGAGGAAAGATTGACAAAGAGGATATATGTGTCTGAGGTGGAGGGAACGAGAAGTGGGAGACCAAATTGGAGGTGGAAGGATGGAGTGAAAAAGATTTTGAGCGATCAGGGCCTGAACATGCAGGAGGGAGAAAGGCGTGCAAGGAATAGAGTGAACTGGAACGATGTGGTATACCGGGCTCGACATGCTGTCAATTGATTGAACCAGGGCATGTGAAGCGTCTGGGATAAACCATGAAAAGTTTTGTGGGGCCAGGATGTGGAAAGGGAGCTGTGGTTTCGGTGCATTATACATGACAGCTAGAGACTGAGTGTGAACGAATGTGGCCTTTGTTGTCTTTTTCCTGGCGCTACCTCGCGCGCGTGCGGGGGAGGGGGTTGTCATCTCATGTGTGGCGGGGTGGCGACGGGAATGAATAAAGGCAGCACGTATGAATCATGAACATGTGCATAATTGTATATGTCTGTGTATGTATATACATGTATACGTTCAAATGTATATGTATGTATATGTGCGAGTGTGGACGTGTATGTATATACATGTTAATGTGGGTGGGTTGGGTCATTTTTTCGTCTGTTTCTTTGCGCTACCTCGCTAACGCGGGAGGCAGCGACAAAGTATAATGATATTATATATATATATATATATATATATATATATATATATATATATATATATATATATATATATATACATAATCTTACACAGCTAAGCTGGCGCGTTATATATTGAGGCTGAAAATAAATCAAATTGTGCACATCGCACTTAACTATTATCGACCGCTGATTCGTCATCAGGCAGAAACTGTAACATAAACGCAAAATCGCACACAGTTGTAAGAACATGAAAGCTTTCCTACGACTTTTCCTTTTATTTTTCTTTCATCAAACTACTGTACTGGTGAGACCAGTATGTTTTATCCATTACCCTGACGCCAGCCTCCACCAAGCAGACAAACGCGGCTGATGACGACTAAACACACGCACACAAGATTCCCGACGGAGAAGAAAGACTTAGCTTGAAAAAAAAATAAAAAAGGGGTGAAGAAAAAAACAGTACAGCCTGACAGCAAAGAGAAAAAGGCTTGAGGCCACGAACCAAGCAGCTAGAACATTAGGGAGAATCACTGACGGACAATTGTTCTCTAGGAGGGATGTTATGTACCGATGGCCCGCGCGCCAGGAGACACAACACACTGCCCCTGACGCCAGAGGGACCAGACTCTGTGTTAACACCCAGACCTGAGAGGCTTCCTAGGCGGGCAGTGGTGAGCTCGTAACTACCCGTCTCCTCAGCTCGATGATGACGGTGTCGCCGGTGTTTAGACTGGGTATATACCCGCTAATTCGCCCGCCTGCCTTCCCCAGGGCCATAAATTCCGTCTAATTCCGGTACAGTAGTTATGGTTAGCCACTTTTACGTTGTTTTCGTGTTCTCACTGATTTAGGTCCAATTACGAACGCCGAAGTCTTTCGCTCTGCCCTGCAACAACTTAACTCTCCAGCTGCCGCACTGTTGCCATGTCATTAACTGCTTCAACCACTCCCGAGGCGCGTTTCGGCTACTGCACCACTGTGGCGTCAACGACCGTGCCCGTGACCTTAGGAGAGACAGTGCAGTGCGGCACAGTGGTGCAATTTAGCGACGGAAGAAGAGGAGACAGGGGAGCCGAAGATCGTGGATTTGCCTAGCGGACTGTAAGACTTCTACTCCTTAATGAAATACAAACTCCCTCTGTACTGCAATCACGAATTACCACACTCCTCCTTGGTCCATAGCTGACGTGTATGTCAGCCTCTTTGAGGAAGACGGTACAGTCCTCGAGCACGACGACCATGTTCTGCTTGAGCTCGTCGATGGCCTGGACTTTGGCTTCATCCTTAAGGGTCAGGTGAAAGATCAGGCCATCATGCCCTACGGTCTTTACCGTCTTGCTCAAACATCATCATCTCGTGCACAAGGGGTCAAACGTTCTGGCCATCAGGTGCGACGAGAGCGCAGCAGCGGTGCGGAGGCATCAACACAGCTCCTCCACCACCAGCCTAGCTCGCACCAGCACAATCCAGCTCTGTAAGGAAATACATCCGGGTCCGTCCCAGGGCAAAACAGTAGAGGGCTGTGCAACACAACACGAACAACGACATCCCTTGTGATACAAAACATGCAAAAAACCGAAGTCAGTTCCCAGATGTCAGATCCAGAAGGAAGTGCAACTATGTCAGCTGAGCAACCCAAGGAGGGTTATGAGAGAAGCGCACGCTCTCGTAACTAAATCTGTAGGATTATATAGCCTGGTAAGTTGGCATGAATTATATAAGAATGAGACTGTTCCATGTAACTCCCTCGCTAGTAGAGGTCATGTGTTCGAAGATATCAAATCGCAGTTCCCCTCTTATGATAAGGTTACTCGATTTCTGCTAAAGTCAGTCAGAGTCTTAACCGCTGTCTTTATCGCAAAAAGAAAAAAAAAATCATTTTACTTTCCACAATGGAGGGATACGTGAAGGCTCAACACTCCTACCGTTTGACTAAATAAAAAACAAGTAGACATGCAATGGAAACTGTCATAACAAAGAAATTTGAAGCAAATATAATATCTTATTTCAAAGGAGAAGGACAAAGAAATATGCTTCCACCTGCCTTAACATTCTGCTGGATACTGTGTTCATGGAAGAGCAGACCAAACCGTTACGGGTATTATGGCTAAGTGCCTCCACCCGATGCCTGCACCCTGGATGATATGAGTCACGTCAAGTCTCCACTCACGCAGTCGCTGGATTTACCACTGCTGTTTCGCCGGGCATCCAGCCCCTTGAACACGACGGTATACCCCCTACTGCACGACGATACGACCTCTGACAACGTGCGACCAACCACCCTCGAGTATGATGCTCTTACCTTCCTTTCCGATACATGTTCGTCTTCCTCAATGTACGTGTGCTGGCTGAAATCATTCTCCAATTAGAAAATCAAAATACTTTTAGTAGCCAAAATTTGACACTTGCCAAGTATCATGTGCTAATTTTTCAAAGTACTTTTAGAGGTAAGGCATCAAAAATATTGTGGCAACGTACTCCATGAAGTCAAGTCGCAGTGTGACTTGTCGCTGATGTTGGATAAGAGAGAAAAATGGAGAGGCGTTCGGTCACGTCCCTGAGGAACGGAGCTATGTTGAGGCTCCGGGGTTTCATGTGCCTACTACAACATTCGTATTGTCATCTACTAGTGAGGACTTTTGACTAGTGAGTCTTAGCGGTTATTCCTACTGCATGCAAGTTATGTATCATGCGACTCCACTGGCTGTCGAATTTTGTACAAAATGTGTAAACTATGTCAGCACCTCTTTCGAGCACCTTCAAAATTCTGTCACGCCGTCCAGGCAACTGTTGAAGGCAAGACTCTTTCCGTTAGCAATCGCATTGCTATGGGGTATGTAGGTCTCTCGGTCATTATCTCTCAAACTAACA